>NW_024400583.1:0-25974 GCF_905171765.1 Bufo bufo | reverse complement strand
TCTAGTTTCTTGTAGTGGACATTGTATGGTAGGATAATTCGCGGGGTTTCTTCTTTTGTAGTTGTGTTTGTTGTGGTTTGGTCAAAGAATATTGTTCTGTCCATTGCCCTTACTCTGTCTAGTGATCTGTCTATTATTGTTTTTGGATACTTTTTGACTAGGAATTGTGTCTTCAAATTCTCTGCTTCTTTTTCGAACTGGCTATCTAGTGTACAATTCCTCTTAAGTCTTCTAAATTGACTTGTCGGAATGTTAAGTAGCCAGCTAGGAAGGTGACAACTTGAGTGTAGTATAAAGTTGTTCTTCATCACTGGCTTTTGATAAGTGCTGCAGTGTAGTTTGTTATCTGTTGTTTGGATCAATAAGTCTAGGAATTCTACTTGTGTCTCGCTTATGTTCGTGGTAAGTTTTATGTTCCTGTCGTTTAAGTTAATGGCCTCCAAAAATTCCTTTAGTTTATCCCTAGTGTCGCTCCAGATGAAAATGATGTCGTCTATGTATCTCCGCCATAGTACCAGGCTCGTCCCCAGTAGTGGTGTGATGAAATCGTGTTCCCACTGGGCCATGAAAATGTTAGCATAGCTGGGGGCGAACCTGGTACCCATGGCGGTGCCGCGTTGTTGTAAGTAGAACACCGAGTCGAACATAAAATAATTATGAGTGAGAATAAAAAGTACACTCTCTACTAAAAAGTTAATCTGATCTATGTGTAACGTTTGATAATGATTCAATTGTTCTCTCAGGGCAGCGGTACCGTGATTGTGATCAATGATGGTGTAGAGTGAATTAACGTCCATTGTGCACAGAAGCCAGTGTTTTTGATATTCAACCTGTTCTAGTGTTCTCACTATGTCTGTTGTGTCCTTGATGTAAGATGGGATTAGTTTGACTGTGGGCTGTAGTAGTCTGTCTATGTACTGGGAGAGGTTGGAGGTGAGGGATCCAATTCCTGAGATTATTGGTCTTCCAGGTGGGTGAGTTGGATTTTTATGAATCTTTGGTAGACAATAGAAGATGGGGATTCTGTTTTGTGCATTGGTTATGAATGTAAATTCTTGGTCATTGAGAATGCCCTTTTCTCTGCCTGCTTGTGTCAGAGTTACTAGTTCCTTATAGAATTTTTCTGTCGGATCTTTTCTAAGGGTAGTATATGTCTCAGGGTCTGTTAGTTGTTTCTTACATTCAATAGTATAGTCTTCTGTATTTAATAGAACGATGGCCCCCCCTTTGTCCGCTGGTCGTATAGTGAGATTTTGGGTAGTTTGTAATTGTTTTATCGCATGCATCTCTCTCTTAGTCATATTGAATTGTGTTTTGTTTAGGTTCATCTTTCTAATGTCTGCTTCTATGCATTTCCGGAATGTGGCGATATCATCTCCCATTTCTTGTTTTGGGTATTTTGTGGATTTTATTTTAAGGTCTGTATGATTGTAAGTTGATGTTTGGGGATTGGCTCTAGATATTGGATTCTTGATAAAATATTTTTTTAGGCAGAGTTTTCTTATGTATTTCTCTATTCCTATATATGCATTAAATTTGTCCATTTTGTTTGTGGGAGAAAATTTAAGTCCTTTGTTCAGTAGTTTCTGTTGAGATTCGTTGAGAGTTACATTACTTAAATTGACTATAATATTTGTTGTGTTTCCTAGGTCCTGTGATATCTGTTCTGTTTTCTTCTTGTGTCTACCCCTTCTTGTCTTCGTTGTGTTTTGTAGTTTAGTGTCCTGAGTGGGTTGTCTCTTTGTTGATCTATCATTATGTGATGGTTCATGTGGTGGTGTTGGTGATAGGGGGTGTTCGTTTGGTTTTCTTCTCGGTGTTCCCTGAGGTGATGGGGGGTGTTGTTCGGTGTTCTCTCCCGGTGTTGTTTGGGTGGGGTTGACTTGTGTGTATTCCTCCTGTGTCTTAGGTTGTATTGGTGTGTGGGGGTTAGTGCTCTTTTGTGTCTCTGTGGGGAACGGGAATAGTGACGTATCCTTGTTCTGTGGTGGGGTGGGGTTTGGTCTAAAAAATGAGGTGAAGAGAGTGATTCAAAATAATTGTTGGTCGGGATATTGTAATGGTCTTGAATATTTCTCCTGATTTGTTTGTCTCCCTGTCTTTCTGGGTGGTCTCTCATGTCATTGCTTTGGGGATTTGATGACTGACCTCTCTGGTTGGACTGATTTCTTTGCTGATTGTAAGGTAGATTTGTTTGTGTATTTGATTTTAATTTTCTATTTTTTCTGGTTATGATTGTCCTTTCTAGGTTGTCTAGGCTGGTGCAGATTCTTTCTTGCCATGTGTTGAAGGACTCATCCTTTGGTGTCTTATCTAGTATTTCTTTTAGTTTGGAGATTTTTTCTATGGTGTCTGTTAGGATCTGTGTTCGTCTTTTAATAATTAATTGTATAAGTGTACATGATTGTGCTTGTAAGAACCCTTCCCATTCTTGTTGGAATTGTTCACTATATAAATCCTCTGCTGGGTCTTTAGTTAGCACTAATCCTTTCGGTATTAAACCCTTAATTAGATATTGGTTTAATGATTTAATCTCCCATTCTTGTCTAAGTTGTTTGTGTAGGAGTTTTTCTAGTTCTCTGAATGTGTCGGAGACTGGTCTATTGGTTTGGTTTGGTGAAATGATGTTATCTGTCAGGTCAAAAGCATATGTTTCTATGGTTTTGGATTTCCTTTCCATGCAGTCCCATATGTCCATTATATGGGGAGTAGGAGCTCAGCCGATGGGTATATAAATTGCTAAAAGTATAAATATAAATATATAGGGCGGCTCACTAAAACCCAAGGAATGGAATAAGGTGCTCTATCCAAACAGAGCGTACCCAACGCTTGTGTGAAAGGAGTATTTAGAGAAAGTATAGGGATGGCACTCTAGTCATAGGTAATGCATGTAAAAGGGTATTTTATTGGTAATAACTGGCTGGTTTGTGCCGGCTATTGGCAAAAGGATAAAGTAATAAATAATAAATAATAATAAAAGTTGTCTAGATATATGGTGTAAAGCCTAGGTAAAAAATAGCGATCTCCTGGAAGTAAAAAATATAGACAATATAATATCAATGCACAATTTGTGGACTATATGACAACAATGCATAAAAAATGAAAAATAGATTGCTGGCATAGATCAATACGTGGCTAGTCTCTGTCAACCAATATGTGTATAATTGGTGACAGATCCCAGGCACACAATGACGTTCTCCTTGGAAGTAAAAAAAATGTAGAACAATAAAATAACAATGTATATTATATGGTATCAATGCATACAATCAGGTGATGGTGGTAAAAAAAGGAATCAAATGATAATATAAAAGTCAGATGGTGATAAAATGTCAAGTAAACCTATCTGAGGTAGGTATAGGTATCAAGTTCGATGCTGTCATATAGGGAACAGATATATGTGAGATGGGGGCCCTCCTTTTTGAGGGAATTGGTATCCAATCTGAATTTGCCTCCTTTGTTTCAGATGGATGGGGTATTTCACCTCCGATTGATGGTTATATGTTGCAACAGTTATCCAACAGTAAAGTACTGCTGTTTGGTACGTTACCCTCCTGTAGATGGGACGTAGGTTGGTGAGCGGCTCCTGGCGGGCGGGTTGCGTCCACGTGTATTCTTCCCGCTCAGAATCTTTGTTCTTGCTTACGGAGCTGTATGCTCAGTACGTCTGTTGATGTGGCTGTTCGTCACTTCCGGTGACGTAACCTGTGCTCGCTGGCTCTCCCGCTCAATTCACATCGGCGTTGCACGTGGTATCCGATGGCGGGAATATGAAGCTGCTGCTTTATTTCAAAGTTTAAGGGTGCTCCGGAGCTGTTAAGGATTAGGACCCTTTCAGTTTTTGCTAGCTTGGTATGGGTATGGCTACCTCAAATTACCCCATACGCGTTTCGGAGCTTCCTGCTCCTTCATCAGTGGGAATGGGTAGCCTTTTTTCTTTATCCTATATATATGGTCTTAATTGGATCAATTGGGATTCTGGGGGCGTGGTTATGGACCTTAATTAACGGTGTTTAGTAACACTTGTCCTGGAATTGCAGGGGGAATGGATGAGGTTCAGATGAAACAATGTGATACTTATGAGGAGACGGACAGGATACGACTATATTCTGTCTCAATATGTCATTCATGATATTTGTAGTTTAAGAATGAGGATAAGAATAAAAACAAAATAAAATTCATAAAATCTGTGTAGTTCTGTGTGTATCAGTACACTTTCATATACATCTGAATATACATATATACATATCATCAGCTTATAGAGGAGTCCATACATTGTATTACGAAAGTAAAATGAATATAAAAACTCTAGGTTGGGAATATTATCAACAGTATTGGAAATATTATACTGAAGATGGATTTGCAAGTATTATGGTTCCCTAGTTCCATAAATATATATAAAGAGCAGGATTGGGGGTCCAGGGATTCTTTAGTTGGATGGTTGTTGTTTTTATTTTTGTTGGGGAGGCTTCTGTCTATATTGTGGTGTGTAAGTGTATCTGAGTTGACACTTCAGATTAGGAGAGGGTGATGATAGAGGGAAGGTAGTGGATGTGGAGAGTGAAAAGTGGATAAGGGGGAGGGGCCCACCTGGGAGGAGGGGTCGGAATGCTGGTAGACAGCCTGACTCCGACTCCTGATCACAGAGGGGGCACCCCACCCATATGTTCTATCTGTGGGTTTTCGTTCTTATTCATAGAAACCCGAATATTTCCATTTCCGCGTTGAGTCCTTTTGGAATCATTGTGTTGAACTCGAATATTTTTCTAGACTCTGATCTGGACATTGCCGCTATGTGGTTACCACCTCTCCATTGGCGTGTAATTTTTATTAAAGCTGCATAGGTGAGTGATGATGGGTCACAATTATGTTTTTCTTTGTAGTGTCTAGAGACAGAGTGTAACTCGTAACCTTTTTTGATATTCGATATGTGCTCTGCTATTCTTATTTTAAGAAGTCTTTTTGTGCGTCCAATGTATTGCTTGGAACAGGGACATTGCAGGACATAGATAACATTACTGGAGTGGCAAGAGAGATGTTCCCGAATCTGGTGTACATGTGTGCTATTGGTTGCCTTTACTGTGGTCGTTTTTTTCGGAAAGTTTGTGATCTTACAACTGTAGCATTTTCCGCATCTGAAGAAACCTTGCAATGTTAGCCAGCTTGGGTTGGGTTTGATTGTTGTCTTTTTTATTGTTGGTGCCACTTTAAGACCGAGATTTGGGGCTCTAGTATATGTGAACTGCGGTTTGTCTGGTAGTAGTTGACCGATGATTTTGTCTTTCAGGATATGGTGCCAATGTTTTTGGATGCTCGTTTCTAGTTTCTTGTAGTGGACATTGTATGGTAGGATAATTCGCGGGGTTTCTTCTTTTGTAGTTGTGTTTGTTGTGGTTTGGTCAAAGAATATTGTTCTGTCCATTGCCCTTACTCTGTCTAGTGATCTGTCTATTATTGTTTTTGGATACTTTTTGACTAGGAATTGTGTCTTCAAATTCTCTGCTTCTTTTTCGAACTGGCTATCTAGTGTACAATTCCTCTTAAGTCTTCTAAATTGACTTGTCGGAATGTTAAGTAGCCAGCTAGGAAGGTGACAACTTGAGTGTAGTATAAAGTTGTTCTTCATCACTGGCTTTTGATAAGTGCTGCAGTGTAGTTTGTTATCTGTTGTTTGGATCAATAAGTCTAGGAATTCTACTTGTGTCTCGCTTATGTTCGTGGTAAGTTTTATGTTCCTGTCGTTTAAGTTAATGGCCTCCAAAAATTCCTTTAGTTTATCCCTAGTGTCGCTCCAGATGAAAATGATGTCGTCTATGTATCTCCGCCATAGTACCAGGCTCGTCCCCAGTAGTGGTGTGATGAAATCGTGTTCCCACTGGGCCATGAAAATGTTAGCATAGCTGGGGGCGAACCTGGTACCCATGGCGGTGCCGCGTTGTTGTAAGTAGAACACCGAGTCGAACATAAAATAATTATGAGTGAGAATAAAAAGTACACTCTCTACTAAAAAGTTAATCTGATCTATGTGTAACGTTTGATAATGATTCAATTGTTCTCTCAGGGCAGCGGTACCGTGATTGTGATCAATGATGGTGTAGAGTGAATTAACGTCCATTGTGCACAGAAGCCAGTGTTTTTGATATTCAACCTGTTCTAGTGTTCTCACTATGTCTGTTGTGTCCTTGATGTAAGATGGGATTAGTTTGACTGTGGGCTGTAGTAGTCTGTCTATGTACTGGGAGAGGTTGGAGGTGAGGGATCCAATTCCTGAGATTATTGGTCTTCCAGGTGGGTGAGTTGGATTTTTATGAATCTTTGGTAGACAATAGAAGATGGGGATTCTGTTTTGTGCATTGGTTATGAATGTAAATTCTTGGTCATTGAGAATGCCCTTTTCTCTGCCTGCTTGTGTCAGAGTTACTAGTTCCTTATAGAATTTTTCTGTCGGATCTTTTCTAAGGGTAGTATATGTCTCAGGGTCTGTTAGTTGTTTCTTACATTCAATAGTATAGTCTTCTGTATTTAATAGAACGATGGCCCCCCCTTTGTCCGCTGGTCGTATAGTGAGATTTTGGGTAGTTTGTAATTGTTTTATCGCATGCATCTCTCTCTTAGTCATATTGAATTGTGTTTTGTTTAGGTTCATCTTTCTAATGTCTGCTTCTATGCATTTCCGGAATGTGGCGATATCATCTCCCATTTCTTGTTTTGGGTATTTTGTGGATTTTATTTTAAGGTCTGTATGATTGTAAGTTGATGTTTGGGGATTGGCTCTAGATATTGGATTCTTGATAAAATATTTTTTTAGGCAGAGTTTTCTTATGTATTTCTCTATTCCTATATATGCATTAAATTTGTCCATTTTGTTTGTGGGAGAAAATTTAAGTCCTTTGTTCAGTAGTTTCTGTTGAGATTCGTTGAGAGTTACATTACTTAAATTGACTATAATATTTGTTGTGTTTCCTAGGTCCTGTGATATCTGTTCTGTTTTCTTCTTGTGTCTACCCCTTCTTGTCTTCGTTGTGTTTTGTAGTTTAGTGTCCTGAGTGGGTTGTCTCTTTGTTGATCTATCATTATGTGATGGTTCATGTGGTGGTGTTGGTGATAGGGGGTGTTCGTTTGGTTTTCTTCTCGGTGTTCCCTGAGGTGATGGGGGGTGTTGTTCGGTGTTCTCTCCCGGTGTTGTTTGGGTGGGGTTGACTTGTGTGTATTCCTCCTGTGTCTTAGGTTGTATTGGTGTGTGGGGGTTAGTGCTCTTTTGTGTCTCTGTGGGGAACGGGAATAGTGACGTATCCTTGTTCTGTGGTGGGGTGGGGTTTGGTCTAAAAAATGAGGTGAAGAGAGTGATTCAAAATAATTGTTGGTCGGGATATTGTAATGGTCTTGAATATTTCTCCTGATTTGTTTGTCTCCCTGTCTTTCTGGGTGGTCTCTCATGTCATTGCTTTGGGGATTTGATGACTGACCTCTCTGGTTGGACTGATTTCTTTGCTGATTGTAAGGTAGATTTGTTTGTGTATTTGATTTTAATTTTCTATTTTTTCTGGTTATGATTGTCCTTTCTAGGTTGTCTAGGCTGGTGCAGATTCTTTCTTGCCATGTGTTGAAGGACTCATCCTTTGGTGTCTTATCTAGTATTTCTTTTAGTTTGGAGATTTTTTCTATGGTGTCTGTTAGGATCTGTGTTCGTCTTTTAATAATTAATTGTATAAGTGTACATGATTGTGCTTGTAAGAACCCTTCCCATTCTTGTTGGAATTGTTCACTATATAAATCCTCTGCTGGGTCTTTAGTTAGCACTAATCCTTTCGGTATTAAACCCTTAATTAGATATTGGTTTAATGATTTAATCTCCCATTCTTGTCTAAGTTGTTTGTGTAGGAGTTTTTCTAGTTCTCTGAATGTGTCGGAGACTGGTCTATTGGTTTGGTTTGGTGAAATGATGTTATCTGTCAGGTCAAAAGCATATGTTTCTATGGTTTTGGATTTCCTTTCCATGCAGTCCCATATGTCCATTATATGGGGAGTAGGAGCTCAGCCGATGGGTATATAAATTGCTAAAAGTATAAATATAAATATATAGGGCGGCTCACTAAAACCCAAGGAATGGAATAAGGTGCTCTATCCAAACAGAGCGTACCCAACGCTTGTGTGAAAGGAGTATTTAGAGAAAGTATAGGGATGGCACTCTAGTCATAGGTAATGCATGTAAAAGGGTATTTTATTGGTAATAACTGGCTGGTTTGTGCCGGCTATTGGCAAAAGGATAAAGTAATAAATAATAAATAATAATAAAAGTTGTCTAGATATATGGTGTAAAGCCTA
This sequence comes from Bufo bufo, assembly GCF_905171765.1. Taxonomy (NCBI): domain Eukaryota; kingdom Metazoa; phylum Chordata; class Amphibia; order Anura; family Bufonidae; genus Bufo; species Bufo bufo. Next base: position 17,652 of record NW_024400583.1, on the reverse strand, counting down.
GGTAAAAAATAGCGATCTCCTGGAAGTAAAAAATATAGACAATATAATATCAATGCACAATTTGTGGACTATATGACAACAATGCATAAAAAATGAAAAATAGATTGCTGGCATAGATCAATACGTGGCTAGTCTCTGTCAACCAATATGTGTATAATTGGTGACAGATCCCAGGCACACAATGACGTTCTCCTTGGAAGTAAAAAAAATGTAGAACAATAAAATAACAATGTATATTATATGGTATCAATGCATACAATCAGGTGATGGTGGTAAAAAAAGGAATCAAATGATAATATAAAAGTCAGATGGTGATAAAATGTCAAGTAAACCTATCTGAGGTAGGTATAGGTATCAAGTTCGATGCTGTCATATAGGGAACAGATATATGTGAGATGGGGGCCCTCCTTTTTGAGGGAATTGGTATCCAATCTGAATTTGCCTCCTTTGTTTCAGATGGATGGGGTATTTCACCTCCGATTGATGGTTATATGTTGCAACAGTTATCCAACAGTAAAGTACTGCTGTTTGGTACGTTACCCTCCTGTAGATGGGACGTAGGTTGGTGAGCGGCTCCTGGCGGGCGGGTGGCGTCCACGTGTATTCTTCCCGCTCAGAATCTTTGTTCTTGCTTACGGAGCTGTATGCTCAGTACGTCTGTTGATGTGGCTGTTCGTCACTTCCGGTGACGTAACCTGTGCTCGCTGGCTCTCCCGCTCAATTCACATCGGCGTTGCACGTGGTATCCGATGGCGGGAATATGAAGCTGCTGCTTTATTTCAAAGTTTAAGGGTGCTCCGGAGCTGTTAAGGATTAGGACCCTTTCAGTTTTTGCTAGCTTGGTATGGGTATGGCTACCTCAAATTACCCCATACGCGTTTCGGAGCTTCCTGCTCCTTCATCAGTGGGAATGGGTAGCCTTTTTTCTTTATCCTATATATATGGTCTTAATTGGATCAATTGGGATTCTGGGGGCGTGGTTATGGACCTTAATTAACGGTGTTTAGTAACACTTGTCCTGGAATTGCAGGGGGAATGGATGAGGTTCAGATGAAACAATGTGATACTTATGAGGAGACGGACAGGATACGACTATATTCTGTCTCAATATGTCATTCATGATATTTGTAGTTTAAGAATGAGGATAAGAATAAAAACAAAATAAAATTCATAAAATCTGTGTAGTTCTGTGTGTATCAGTACACTTTCATATACATCTGAATATACATATATACATATCATCAGCTTATAGAGGAGTCCATACATTGTATTACGAAAGTAAAATGAATATAAAAACTCTAGGTTGGGAATATTATCAACAGTATTGGAAATATTATACTGAAGATGGATTTGCAAGTATTATGGTTCCCTAGTTCCATAAATATATATAAAGAGCAGGATTGGGGGTCCAGGGATTCTTTAGTTGGATGGTTGTTGTTTTTATTTTTGTTGGGGAGGCTTCTGTCTATATTGTGGTGTGTAAGTGTATCTGAGTTGACACTTCAGATTAGGAGAGGGTGATGATAGAGGGAAGGTAGTGGATGTGGAGAGTGAAAAGTGGATAAGGGGGAGGGGCCCACCTGGGAGGAGGGGTCGGAATGCTGGTAGACAGCCTGACTCCGACTCCTGATCACAGAGGGGGCACCCCACCCATATGTTCTATCTGTGGGTTTTCGTTCTTATTCATAGAAACCCGAATATTTCCATTTCCGCGTTGAGTCCTTTTGGAATCATTGTGTTGAACTCGAATATTTTTCTAGACTCTGATCTGGACATTGCCGCTATGTGGTTACCACCTCTCCATTGGCGTGTAATTTTTATTAAAGCTGCATAGGTGAGTGATGATGGGTCACAATTATGTTTTTCTTTGTAGTGTCTAGAGACAGAGTGTAACTCGTAACCTTTTTTGATATTCGATATGTGCTCTGCTATTCTTATTTTAAGAAGTCTTTTTGTGCGTCCAATGTATTGCTTGGAACAGGGACATTGCAGGACATAGATAACATTACTGGAGTGGCAAGAGAGATGTTCCCGAATCTGGTGTACATGTGTGCTATTGGTTGCCTTTACTGTGGTCGTTTTTTTCGGAAAGTTTGTGATCTTACAACTGTAGCATTTTCCGCATCTGAAGAAACCTTGCAATGTTAGCCAGCTTGGGTTGGGTTTGATTGTTGTCTTTTTTATTGTTGGTGCCACTTTAAGACCGAGATTTGGGGCTCTAGTATATGTGAACTGCGGTTTGTCTGGTAGTAGTTGACCGATGATTTTGTCTTTCAGGATATGGTGCCAATGTTTTTGGATGCTCGTTTCTAGTTTCTTGTAGTGGACATTGTATGGTAGGATAATTCGCGGGGTTTCTTCTTTTGTAGTTGTGTTTGTTGTGGTTTGGTCAAAGAATATTGTTCTGTCCATTGCCCTTACTCTGTCTAGTGATCTGTCTATTATTGTTTTTGGATACTTTTTGACTAGGAATTGTGTCTTCAAATTCTCTGCTTCTTTTTCGAACTGGCTATCTAGTGTACAATTCCTCTTAAGTCTTCTAAATTGACTTGTCGGAATGTTAAGTAGCCAGCTAGGAAGGTGACAACTTGAGTGTAGTATAAAGTTGTTCTTCATCACTGGCTTTTGATAAGTGCTGCAGTGTAGTTTGTTATCTGTTGTTTGGATCAATAAGTCTAGGAATTCTACTTGTGTCTCGCTTATGTTCGTGGTAAGTTTTATGTTCCTGTCGTTTAAGTTAATGGCCTCCAAAAATTCCTTTAGTTTATCCCTAGTGTCGCTCCAGATGAAAATGATGTCGTCTATGTATCTCCGCCATAGTACCAGGCTCGTCCCCAGTAGTGGTGTGATGAAATCGTGTTCCCACTGGGCCATGAAAATGTTAGCATAGCTGGGGGCGAACCTGGTACCCATGGCGGTGCCGCGTTGTTGTAAGTAGAACACCGAGTCGAACATAAAATAATTATGAGTGAGAATAAAAAGTACACTCTCTACTAAAAAGTTAATCTGATCTATGTGTAACGTTTGATAATGATTCAATTGTTCTCTCAGGGCAGCGGTACCGTGATTGTGATCAATGATGGTGTAGAGTGAATTAACGTCCATTGTGCACAGAAGCCAGTGTTTTTGATATTCAACCTGTTCTAGTGTTCTCACTATGTCTGTTGTGTCCTTGATGTAAGATGGGATTAGTTTGACTGTGGGCTGTAGTAGTCTGTCTATGTACTGGGAGAGGTTGGAGGTGAGGGATCCAATTCCTGAGATTATTGGTCTTCCAGGTGGGTGAGTTGGATTTTTATGAATCTTTGGTAGACAATAGAAGATGGGGATTCTGTTTTGTGCATTGGTTATGAATGTAAATTCTTGGTCATTGAGAATGCCCTTTTCTCTGCCTGCTTGTGTCAGAGTTACTAGTTCCTTATAGAATTTTTCTGTCGGATCTTTTCTAAGGGTAGTATATGTCTCAGGGTCTGTTAGTTGTTTCTTACATTCAATAGTATAGTCTTCTGTATTTAATAGAACGATGGCCCCCCCTTTGTCCGCTGGTCGTATAGTGAGATTTTGGGTAGTTTGTAATTGTTTTATCGCATGCATCTCTCTCTTAGTCATATTGAATTGTGTTTTGTTTAGGTTCATCTTTCTAATGTCTGCTTCTATGCATTTCCGGAATGTGGCGATATCATCTCCCATTTCTTGTTTTGGGTATTTTGTGGATTTTATTTTAAGGTCTGTATGATTGTAAGTTGATGTTTGGGGATTGGCTCTAGATATTGGATTCTTGATAAAATATTTTTTTAGGCAGAGTTTTCTTATGTATTTCTCTATTCCTATATATGCATTAAATTTGTCCATTTTGTTTGTGGGAGAAAATTTAAGTCCTTTGTTCAGTAGTTTCTGTTGAGATTCGTTGAGAGTTACATTACTTAAATTGACTATAATATTTGTTGTGTTTCCTAGGTCCTGTGATATCTGTTCTGTTTTCTTCTTGTGTCTACCCCTTAATTATGTAAGAAACATAATTGCACCGACGAAAAAAATGCGCCGCCATAACCAGTTGGAGAAAAATCTGTAAAAATCTACTGAAGGGTTTTTTCCCATGTAGGAAATTTATGGGGTGCGGAAAAACATCGAAAGATACTATAAAAAAAAACTGATAAGAAATAAAGAAGGCACATATGAACACAATATCAGAGATCATATAACATGTAATACCCAAGGAGTGATTTATGCTATCAGATGTCCCTGTGAAAAGTTATACATTGGGCGAACAAAAAGACAATTGAAAAAGCGAATAAGTGAACATAGATATAATATTAAAAAAAAATATGAGGGGCACCCTCTCTCAAGGCATTTTAAAGAAAAACATGATGGGAGATTTGAGGGATCATTTGTTGGGCTAGAAAAAGTGGAAAAGGAGGCAAGAGGAGGTGATTTTATAAAAAATCTATCAAGGAAAGAAACGCAATGGATCTTTAACATGGACACACTGATACCCAAGGGCCTTAATTCTGAAATCGAGTTATTTGGTTTCGAATGAGGCGCCATTGGACCTGTGGCGCTCTGAGGGTGTATGCAGAGAAGCGGTGTCCATATAAAGAAATCAGTAGTTGCATTCAAGTGATTCCCTGACGAAGAGCATTGTAATTTGCTCGAAGCGCGTTGTACGGTTTTTTGGTGCTACTGACAATCCGTAGCTCTTAGTGGTGACGTCACCCGCTCCTCTGTGAGCGCGAGCAATAGGTTAGCGGAGTTTTTGCCACCAGCCGGGGCGGGCTCCCAGTTAGCTGCCTTACATCTGCAGAGACCCCCTGCACACAGGGGGTCTTTTTTTTTTTTTTTTTTTTTTTCGAACAGTAACATTTCCAACAAGCTCTGCATCATTAGAAATTACCAGATCCAACAGAACATTGCCCCTAATGTGATCTACAAACTGGCCCATAAAGTGGTCCTGCAGCAAGTTGAGGAATCTTCTCCCCTTTGCGGTTGAGGCAGAACCATGACACCAGTCAATGTCTGTGAAAAGACCTGCGCCTCGTATGACGGGACCTGCACCTCGGACAGTGAGAAGTTCTGTGACAGTATCCAAATCAAGGTAATCTTGAGCATTAAGTGGAGATACCTATCGGCATTACCGGATCTGAGAAAATTAGCAAGAGGGGGTGTTTGGATTTATTGGCTGTGTGCGGTGTCTAGTTTTGTTTTTATTAGCGATTTGCACTTCCATAGCAGCAGGACATACGGGACGGCTGCGACACTGCAGCATTTATATAAGTATCTAGCGCCAGTGGTTCAGTTTACCTATACGTATATTATAAGTATATTACACCCCTCAGTATGTCACACCTATTGATAGCACACCTATACCAGTCCTTAAAAGGACTTTTGTGGCCCTATTGTCTAGCGTTTGGTGTCCCTTACAGCCTGTCCCTGCTCCACACAGTAACCTATCCCTACACTGGCAAAAGACTGAATGTAAAATGGCGGCCAGATCAGGTTTATTTATAAGGTAGGGGGTATGTCCATGTGCAAAAACGTCTCAATTGGCTGTCCTGTACCACCTGATGGATGTGTCATGGGTCAAAGTTCTTCACAATCTAAAAGAATATGGCGCCGGCGGACATCGCTGTGAAATGACCGCCAGGCGAACAGCAAGGCCATCTCTAAATATTATTATATTGTGGTCACTATTACCTAGTGTTTTTCGAACAGTAACATTTCCAACAAGCTCTGCATCATTAGAAATTACCAGATCCAACAGAACATTGCCCCTAATGTGATCTACAAACTGGCCCATAAAGTGGTCCTGCAGCAAGTTGAGGAATCTTCTCCCCTTTGCGGTTGAGGCAGAACCATGACACCAGTCAATGTCTGAGAAGTTAAAATCTCCCATTGTGACCACTGTACCAGCCTGTGCAGCCCGTTCTATTTGGTTATACAGTTGCGTTTCTATCTCCTTTGTGATGTTAGGTAGTGATGGCCCGAATAGTTCGCCGGCGAATAGTTCCTGGCGAACATAGCTTGTTCGAGTTCGCCGCGGCGGGCGAACATATGCGATGTTCGGTCCGCCCCCTATACATCATCATTGAGTAAACTTAGACCCTGTACCTCACAGTCAGCAGACACATTCCAGCCAATCAGCAGCAGACCCTCCCTCCCAGACCCTCCCACCTCCTGGACAGCATCCATTTTAGATTCATTCGGAATCTGCATTCTCAGTGAGAGGAGGGACAGTGCTGCTGCTGCTGCTGATTCAATAGGGAAAGCGTTAGCTAGGGCATTGTTCTGTGTCCACAGACTCATCTGCTGTAAGGACAGCGTCCTGACAGCACCCCAAAAAGCCCTTTTCAGGGCTGGTACATCAGTCTGCTTTTTTTTTTATATATATATATATATATACATATATTGCAGTTGCCTGCCCGTGTGTGAGAGGAGGTGCTGCTGCTGATTCAATAGGGAAAGCGTTAGCCAGGGCAGTGTTCTGTGTCCACAGACTCATCAGCGTCCTGACAGCACCCCAAAAAGCCCTTTTCAGGGCTGGTACATCAGTCTGCTTTTTTTTATATTTTTTTATATATATATATATATATATATATATATTGCAGTTGCCTGCCCGTGTGTCAGAGGCTGCAGGCTCAGTCACAGACAGTACTGTGTGCACACCATTCATACAGGGTGTGACAGAAAATACCTTGCAGATAAATAAAAATTCTATTCAATATTTTTCTGTGATATAATCACAGTTGCAAGCCAGTGTGTGTCAGGCCCACACAGAATGTATTGTGGGCACTGGCTAGGCCTCCATTTATACCGTTACAGGGTGTCACTCACTCACAAATACCTCGCAGATAAAAAAAAATTCTATTTAATCTTTTTCTGTGATATAATCACATTTGCAAGCCCGTATGTGTCAGGCCCACACAGACTGTATTGTGGCCACTGGCTAGTGGCTAGGCCTCCACTTATACCGTTAAAGGGTGTAACTCACTCACAAATACCTCGCAGATAAAAAAAATTCTATTTTATATTTTTCTGTGATAAAATCACAGTTGCAAGCCAGTGTGTGTCAGGCCCACACAGACTGTATTGTGGCCACTGGCTAGGCCTCCACTTATACCGTTACGGGGTGTCACTCACTCAAATACCTTTCAGATAAAAAAAATTCTATTTAATATTTTTCTGTGATATAATCACATTTGCAAGCCAGTGTGTGTCAGGCCCACACAGACTGTATTGTGGCCACTGGCTAGTGGCTAGGCCTCCACTTATACCGTTACAGGGTGTCACTCACTCACAAATACCTCGCAGATAAAAAAAATTCTATTTAATATTTTTTTGTGATCTAATCACATTTGCAAGCCAGTGTGTGTCAGGCCCACACAGACTGTATTGTGGCCACTGGCTAGGCCTCCACTTATACCGTTACAGGGTGTCACTCACTCAAATACCTTTCAGATAAAAAAAATTATATTTAATATTTTTCTGTGATATAATCACATCTGCAAGCCAGTGTGTGTCAGGCCCACACAAACTGTATTGTGGCCACTGGCTAGTGGCTAGGCCTCCACTTATACCGTTACAGGGTGTCACTCACTCACAAATACCTGGCAGATAAAAAAAAAATTCTATTTAATATTTTTCTGTGATCTAATCACATTTGCAAGCCCGTGTGTGTCAGGCCCACACAGACTGTAGTGTGGCCACTGGCTAGTGGCTAGGCCTCCACTTATACCGTTACAGGGTGTCACTCACTGACAAATACCTCACAGATAAAAAAAAAATCTATTTAATATTTTTCTGCCATCTAATCACATTTGCAAGCCAGTGTGTGTCAGGCCCACACAGACTGTACTGTGCCCACTGCCCACCACTTATATAGGGTGGCACAGTACCTTGCACGCATAGTAACACTTATCTAATAAAAAATGACAGGCAGAGGCAGGCCACGCCGCAGGGGCCGTCGTGTTCGTGGTGCTGTGATTTCCACTGGCCCTGGAATAATGCCCAGTGTTCAGAGGCCACGTACCCTGAACCCAAAAAATTCAGAGAAAATAGTTGACTGGCTTACACAGGACACCCAATCTTCAACAGCTTCCGCTAAGAACCTTGACGCACCATCCTCCTCCAGCTCAGGTTTGGTCACCTGCTCTCAAGTTACCACTCTGCCGCCCGCCGCCACCACCACCACTACCACCACAGCCACCACAGCCGCTTCACTTGATCCCTCAGAGGAGTTATTTACACATCAGTTGGATGAAATTAGTGATGCGCAACCATTATTGCCAGAGGATGGAGATAACAGGGATATGTCTCAGTCAGGCAGCATTACACACATGGACGTACAGTGTGATGATGATGATGTTGTACCCGCTGCTGCTTCCTTTGCTGAGGTGTCAGATACAAGTGAAGTGGTTGATGATGACGATGTGTCCGTGGATGCCACGTGGGTGCCTGCTCGAAGAGAAGAAGAAGAGGGGGAAAGTTCAGAAGGGGAGACAGAGAGAAGGAGGAGACAAGTTGGAAGCAGGGGGAGGTCGTCGCAAGGAGCTAGTGGCACAGTCAGACAGCATGTATCGGCACCCGGGGTCAGCCAGACAGCACGCTAATCAACGCATGCTGTTGCCACCACCAGAATGCCGTCATTGCAAAGCTCAGCAGTGTGGCTTTTTTTTTTCTGTGTCTGCCTCTGACAACAGCAATGCCATTTGCAACCTGGGCCAAAAGAAACTGAGTCGTGGGAAATCCAACACCCACCTAGGTATAACTGCTTTGCGAAGGCACATGATCGCTCATCACAAACGCCTATGGGATCAACACATGATGACGAGTAGAAGCAGCACACAAGCTCAAAGCCACCATCCTCCTCCTGGTCCAGCATCTTCAGCCACGTCAACCACTGCTGTCCTCCTTGCCCCCTCTCAACCACCCGCCACTCCGCCTCTCACCTTCAGCAGTTCCATCTCATCTGCCCACAGTCAGGTGTCTGTAAAGGAAATGTTTGAGCGTAGGAAGCCAATGTCACAGAGTCACCCCCTTGTCCGGCGTCTGACAGCTGGCTTGACGGAACTCTTAGCCCGCCAGCTTTTACCATACCAGCTGGTGGAGTCTGAGGCCTTCAAAAAATTTGTCGCTATTGGGATACCACAGTGAAAGGTACCCGGACTAAATTTTTTTTAAAAAAAGGCAATCCCAAACCTCTACTCAGTGATTGAAAAGGAAGTCATGGCATCTCTGGCATACAGTGTTGGGGCAAGGGTCCATCTGACCACTGATACCTGGTCTGCAAAGCACGGTCAGGGCAGGTATATCACCTACACTGCGCATTGGGTCAACCTGCTGACGGCTGACAAACATGGAATGCGTGGCTCTGCAGCGGAGTTGGTGACACCGCCACGACTTGCAGGCAGGCCTACTGCCACCTCCTCTACTCCTCCTACTCCATCCTCTTCCATAACCTCCTCGGCTGAGTCCTCTTCTGCTGCGGTGTCTGGCTGCACATCAACTGAATCCCCCCAGCTCCCCAGGGGCTATTCCACATCCCGGATACGACAGTGTCATGCTGTCTTGGGGTTGACTTGCCTGAAAGCAGAGAGCCACACCGGACGAGCACTCCTGTCCGCCCTGAACGCAAAGGTGGATCAGTGGCTGACCCCGCACCAACTGGAGATCGGCAAAGTGGTGTGTGACAATGGAAGCAATTTGTTGGCGGCATTGAATTTGGGCAAGTTGTCACATGTGCCGTGCATGGCACATGTGTTGAATCTCATCGTACAACGCTTTGTGTCTAAGTACCCAGGCTTACAGGACGTCCTCAAGCAGGCCAGGAAGGTGTGTGGCCATTTCAGGCGTTCCTACACGCCCATGGCTCACTTTTCAGACATTCAGCGCCGAAACAACATGCCAGTCAGGCGCTTGATTTGCGACAGCCCGACACGTTGGAATTCAACACTTCTAATGTTCGACCGCCTGCTCCAACAAGAAAAAGCCGTCAACGAGTATTTGTATGACCGGGGTGCTAGGACAGCCTCTGCGGAGCTGTGAATTTTTTTGCCACGTTACTGGACACTCATGCGCAATGCCTGTAGGCTCATGCGTCCTTTTGAGGAGGTGACAAACCTAGTCAGTCGCACCGAAGGCACCATCAGCGACCTCATCCCATTTGTTTTCTTCCTGGAGCGTGCCCTGCGAAGAGAGCTGGATCAGGCTGTAGATGAGCGTGAAGAGGAAGAGGAAGAGTTGTGGTCACCATCACCACCAGAAACAGTCTTGTCATCATCGCTTGCCGGACCTGCGGCAACAATGCAAGAAGAGTATGAGGAAGAGGAGTCAGAGGAGGAATGTGGCTTTGAGGAGGAGGAAGACCAACCACAGCAGGCATCCCAGGGTGCTCGTTGTTGTCACCTATCTGGGACCCGTGGTGTTGTACGTGGCTGGGGTGAAGAACAGACCGTCAATGACATCAGTGAGGACGAGGAACGGGAAATGAGTAGCTTGGCATCCAACCTTGTGCAAATGGGGTCTTTCATGCTGTCATGTCTGTTTAGGGACCCTTGTATAAAAAGGATGAAGGAGAACGACCTGTACTGGGTGGCCACGCTACTAGACCCCGGGTATAAGCAGAAAGTGGCGGAAATGTTACCAACTTACCGAAAGTCAGAAAGGATGCAGCAGTTCAAAACAAAACTAAAAAATATGCTTTACACAGCTTATAAGGGGGATGTCACAGCACAACGGGAATCTAACAGGGGAAGAGGTGAAAATAATCCTCCTACACCACGGCGGCAAGGACAGGACGCTTTGTTGATGGAGGACATGCGGAGCTTTTTCAGTCCTACACATCGCCACAGCCCTTCGGGATCCAGCCTTAGAGAACGACTCAACCAACAGGTAGCAGACTACCTCGCCTTAACTGCAGATATCGACACTCTGAGGATCGATGAACCCCTTGACTACTGGGTGTGCAGGCTTGACCTGTGGCCTGAGCTATCCCAGTTTGCGATAGAACTTCTGGCCTGCCCCGCTTCAAGTGTCCTGTCAGAAAGGACCTTCAGTGCAGCAGGAGGCATTGTCACTGACAAAAGAAGTCGCCTCGGTCAAAAAAGTGTTGATTACCTCACCTTCATTAAGATGAATGAGGCATGGATCCCGAAGGGACTGACAGTGGGGGTACGTTTGACTAACAAAAGGCCTGATGACATGCCTTGGCCTCAAAATGGTCCCCATGCTGCTGTATTTAATGTCTGCATACCGGATGACTTTCGTGAATTCTCCGCCACCAACTAGGGTTCAAGCCGCAATGTTTTAGTCACCTTTCTGCCTTGAAAACATCAATTTTTCCGGCCGCTGCTACAACAGCGGCTGCAACAATAACATTATGTTTCAGGCATGTGTACATGCCTAATTTTTCTGGCCTCTGGTGCTGCACTTTGGCTGCAAAAACAAAACAAAAAAAAAAGGCACATACAAGTGTCAATTCCCCTTCGTGATCGTTACCTTGTTGTGGTGAAGGGGCTTGCGTATTACAATGAAGTGATCCTCACCTCTGAGTGTGTTGGCAATGTTGCCACACCCCAGATGATAAGGCCGTTGCTTCATTATGATCAGACCAAAAGCGATCGGCTGGATAATTTTTCATAGAAAAAAATGTAATTCTTTTTTTTTTTTTTTTTTTTAAAGATGTATGGGTGGGTTTTTAATACATAAAATAAAAAAATCATAATAAAGTCTCTTAATAGTTTATTAGAAATAATGCAGACAATTTAAAAAATCCCCATCAATTGCAATACAAAGCAAGTACAAAGCTCAGAACTAAATTATTCCAGGATGTCGTAATGGTTCGTTAATTCGACAATGGTTAATCAATTCGACACATGTCCCCGGATAGGGGACGTAACAGGGATTAAACTGATAGGAATAGTACTAGTTAAGACACCACTCATATCGGGTGTCACAGCACATTGCTGCGTGCACGCGCAGTGCTTGGGAGTAAGGGGACCGACCAAGCTGCTTTTTCCATCTCCCGGTTCCTAAAATCAATTCAGTTTGGCGTATCAGAGTTTGGTCTGTGACTGTGAAGGCAGTCGAAGGTACCTGGCCTAAATTTTTTTTCACAAAAGGCAATCCCACCCTGATATGGGATGTAACAGGGATTAAACTGATGAGAATAGTACTACAGAAAATAGCACTCATATCGGGTGTGACAGTAAATTGCACGGCGCAGACGCAGTGACCGTGGCGTAAATTCAAACAAAGGGGAGGGAGCCAGCTTGTTTTTAACCATCTCCCCGTTCGAAAAATCTATTTAATAAATGGACCCCAGATTGGGGACGTAACAGGGATTAAACTGATGAGAAGAGAGAACTACAGAAAATACCACTCATATCGGGTGTGACAGTAAATTGCACGGCGCAGACGCAGTGACCGTGGCGTAAATTCAAACAAAGGGGAGGGAGCCAGCTTTTTTTTAACCATCTCCCCGTTCGAAAAATCTATTTAATAAATGGACCCCAGATTGGGGACGTAACAGGGATTAAACTGATGAGAAGAGAGAACTACAGAAAATACCACTCATATTGGGTGTGACAGTAAATTGCACGGCGCAGACGCAGTGACCGTGGCGTAAATTCAAACAAAGGGGAGGGAGCCAGCATTTTTTTAACCGTCTTCCCTTTCGAAAAATCAATTTAATAAATGGACCCCAGATTGGGGACGTAACAGGGATTAAACTGATGAGAAGAGAGAACTACAGAAAATACCACTCATATCGGGTGGGACAGTAAATTGCACGGCGCAGACGCAGTGACCGTGGTGTAAATTCAAACAAAGGGGAGGGAGCCAGATTTTTTTTAACCATCTCCCCGTTCGAAAAATCTATTTACTAAATGGACCCCAGATTGGGGACGTAACAGGGATTAAACTGATGAGAAGAGAGAACTACAGAAAATACCACTCATATCGGGTGTGACAGTAAATTGCACGGCGCAGACGCAGTGACCGTGGCGTAAATTCAAACAAAAGGGAGGGAGACAGCTTTTTTTTAACCATCTCCCGGTTCGAAAAATCTATTTAATAAATGGACCCCAGATTGGGGACGTAACAGGGATTAAACTGAAGAGAAGAGAGAACTACAGAAAATACCACTCATATCGGGTGGGACAGTAAATTGCACGGCGCAGACGCAGTGACCGTGGCGTAAATTCTAACAAAGGTTAGGGAGCAGCTTTTTTTTAACCATCTCCCCGTTCGAAAAATCAATTTAATAAATGGACCCCAGATTGGGGACGTAACAGGGATTAAACTGATGAGAAGAGAGAACTACAGAAAATACCACTCATATTGGGTGGGACAGTAAATTGCACGGCGGAGACGCAGCGACCGTGGCGTAAATTCAAACAAAGGGGAGGGAGCCAGCTTTTTTTTAACCATCTCCCCGTTCGAAAAATCTATTTAATAAATGGACCCCAGATTGGGGACGTAACAGGGATTAAACTGATGAGAAGAGAGAACTACAGAAAATACCACTCATATTGGGTGGGACAGTAAATTGCACGGCGGAGACGCAGCGACCGTGGCGTAAATTCAAACAAAGGGGAGGGAGCCAGCTTTTTTTTAACCATCTCCCCGTTCGAAAAATCAATTTAATAAATGGACCCCAGATTGGGGACGTAACAGGGATTAAACTGATGAGAAGAGAGAACTACAGAAAATACCACTCATATTGGGTGGGACAGTAAATTGCACGGCGGAGACGCAGCGACCGTGGCGTAAATTCAAACAAAGGGGAGGGAGCCAGCTTTTTTTTAACCATCTCCCCGTTCGAAAAATCTATTTAATAAATGGACCCCAGATTGGGGACGTAACAGGGATTAAACTGATGAGAAGACAGAACTACAGAAAATACCACTCATATCGGGTGTGACAGTAAATTGCACGGTGCAGACGCAGTGACCGTGGTGTAAATTCAAACAAAGGGGAGGGAGCCAGCTTTTTATTAACCATCTCCCCGTTCGAAAAATCAATTTAATAAATGGACCCCAGATTGGGGACGTAACAGGGATTAAACTGATGAGAAGAAAGAACTACAGAAAATACCACTCATATCGGGTGTGACAGTAAATTGCACGGCGCAGACGCAGTGACCGTGGCGTAAATTCAAACAAAGGGGAGGGAGCCAGCTTTTTTTTTAACCATCTCCCCGTTCGAAAAATCAATTTAATAAATGGACCCCAGATTGGGGACGTAACAGGGATTAAACTGATGAGAAGAGAGAACTACAGAAAATACCACTCATATCGGGTGGAACAGTAAATTGCACTGCACAGACGCAGTGACCGTGGCGTAAATTCTAACAAAGGGGAGGGAGCAGCTTTTTTTTAACCATCTCCCCGTTCGAAAAATTAATTTAATAAATGGACCCCAGATTGGGGACGTAACAGGGATTAAACTGATGAGAAGAGAGAACTACAGAAAATACCACTCATATTGGGTGGGACAGTAAATTGCACGGCGGAGACGCAGCGACCGTGGCGTAAATTCAAACAAAGGGGAGGGAGCCAGCTTTTTTTTAACCATCTCCCCGTTCGAAAAATCAATTTAATAAATGGACCCCAGATTGGGGACGTAACAGGGATTAAACTGATGAGAAGAGAGAACTACAGAAAATACCACTCATATTGGGTGGGACAGTAAATTGCACGGCGGAGACGCAGCGACCGTGGCGTAAATTCAAACAAAGGGGAGGGAGCCAGCTTTTTTTTAACCATCTCCCCGTTCGAAAAATCTATTTAATAAATGGACCCCAGATTGGGGACGTAACAGGGATTAAACTGATGAGAAGAGAGAACTACAGAAAATACCACTCATATTGGGTGGGACAGTAAATTGCACGGCGGAGACGCAGCGACCGTGGCGTAAATTCAAACAAAGGGGAGGGAGCCAGCTTTTTTTTAACCATCTCCCCGTTCGAAAAATCTATTTAATAAATGGACCCCAGATTGGGGACGTAACAGGGATTAAACTGATGAGAAGAGAGAACTACAGAAAATACCACTCATATTGGGTGGGACAGTAAATTGCACGGCGGAGACGCAGCGACCGTGGCGTAAATTCAAACAAAGGGGAGGGAGCCAGCTTTTTTTTAACCATCTCCCCGTTCGAAAAATCTATTTAATAAATGGACCCCAGATTGGGGACGTAACAGGGATTAAACTGATGAGAAGAGAGAACTACAGAAAATACCACTCATATTGGGTGGGACAGTAAATTGCACGGCGGAGACGCAGCGACCGTGGCGTAAATTCAAACAAAGGGGAGGGAGCCAGCTTTTTTTTAACCATCTCCCCGTTCGAAAAATCTATTTAATAAATGGACCCCAGATTGGGGACGTAACAGGGATTAAACTGATGAGAAGACAGAACTACAGAAAATACCACTCATATCGGGTGTGACAGTAAATTGCACGGTGCAGACGCAGTGACCGTGGTGTAAATTCAAACAAAGGGGAGGGAGCCAGCTTTTTATTAACCATCTCCCCGTTCGAAAAATCAATTTAATAAATGGACCCCAGATTGGGGACGTAACAGGGATTAAACTGATGAGAAGAGAGAACTACAGAAAATACCACTCATATCGGGTGTGACAGTAAATTGCACGGCGCAGACGCAGTGACCGTGGCGTAAATTCAAACAAAGGGGAGGGAGCCAGCTTTTTTTTTAACCATCTCCCCGTTCGAAAAATCAATTTAATAAATGGACCCCAGATTGGGGACGTAACAGGGATTAAACTGATGAGAAGAGAGAACTACAGAAAATACCACTCATATCGGGTGGGACAGTAAATTGCACTGCACAGACGCAGTGACCGTGGCGTAAATTCAAACAAAGGGGAGGGAGCCAGCGTTTTTTTAACCATCTCCCCGTTCGAAAAATCAATTCAATTCACCTTTCGGGGACCCTTGGTGTTGTACGTGGCTGGGTGAAGGAAGAAACCTTCAATGACATTGACGGGACATGGCTAGCTTGGTATCCAACCTTGTACAAATGGTGAGTTTGCAGTTGGGCAAATGGACTGTTTGCGGTTGTTTGCGGTGCATTAAAAGGGGAGTTTGGTCTGTCAATGTCTGTGAAGCGGGCGTAACCCTTACACTACCTGATCGATACAACATCATACCTGATCGTATACACACACTGGATGTTTTAAACCACGTTGTTCAAAAAAAAAATTGGATTGTTAGGTGATTTATGCCCTTTATGGATTAAAATCCAACTTTGCGTCAACTATGTAATTTTCCATGGGAGTTTTGCCATGGATCCCCCTCCGGCATGCCACAGTCCAGGTGTTAGTCCCCTTGAAACAACTTTTCCATCACTACTATGGCTAGAAAGAGTCCCTGTGGGTTTTAAAATTCGCCTGCCTATTGAAGTCTATGGCGGTTCGCCCGTTCGCGAACATTTGCAGAAATTCGCGTTCGCCGTTCGCGAACGGAAAATTTTATGTTCGCGACATCTCTAATGTTAGGGGGTCTATAGATTACACCAAGTATTATTTTTTCAGTGTTTATATCCCTTTGAAATTCCACCCATATGGTTTCCACATCCTCACCCACAATTGCCTCTTTCACACTTGTCTTCAGATCACTCCTCACATACAGGCACACGCCACCACCTTTTCTATTGAGCCTGTCTTTCCTACATAGTGTAAAACCCTCAATATTAACAGCCCATCATGCGAAGAGCCCAACCATTCTTCTAGTTCTTCTAGTACCATAGCCTCCAGCTCCCGCATTTTGCTAGCTAGACTTCTGGCATTTGTGAAAATACATTTTAATGCTATTAAAAGAGCAGAGCGAGCGGGCGCAGGGCAGGAACTCACATAAAATAAAATTAAAAATATTGCTCCTCTGCACTACATTCATAATCCAGCCTGAGCCCCCGTGATAAATCTGAAGCAGGTCTAGAAAGCCTGTCTAACATGTCAACTACAGGTTTAGAGAAGTTGGGAAATAGTCTTTTTTGTGTCTATTTTTGGCCTCACCTAGTGCTTGTTATGTTTTAGATAACAAATGCCACTGACCTAATAAATGAGCAAATAACTCAAAAGTTGTAGTGCATTTTGTATTTTCCTATTGACTTTCAGCTAACATCTGGCCCAGGGGCATAGCTAGCTATAGGGGAAGCAGGGGAAGCGGCTGCTTTGGGGCCCGACCGCAGAAGGGGCCCATCCAGAAGGAGGACTAAAAGATTTTATTGTCAGGGCTCCTCAACAGTATTATACAATGACACTATATACAGTGACATGACATACAGGATATATGTGTAGGAAACAGATGGAGAGGCTGCTGGGCTTGGTTAGAGAGAGCAATTTTGACTAGTCACAGGAGTGAGGGTTTCACAGAAGTAGGGGGGTGTAAATAATTTTCGGGGGGGGGGGGGGGGGGGGCATTCAAAATTATGCTGAGGAGCCCAGTCATTTCTAGTTTTACCACTGATCTGGCCACACCTATTTTTGAAAAGTAAAACTCAGAAAAAAAAAAAAAATGTGTCTTTTTCAAAAATTTTTGTGTTAAACCACCATTATGGTGACAGATATTGTTATCATCCTGTATGACACAGTCGCTTGTTATAAAAGTAAGGTGTTCATCCTGTAGGTTATGTTTTT
>NW_024400582.1:0-25974 GCF_905171765.1 Bufo bufo | reverse complement strand
AATTTCACTTGGAGACTTGGCATCTGTAAGCGATCAGTTACTGTAGCAGACTTGGTCAGGCACAAATTAGCTTCATCGCTGATGACATTTTTAATAACATGAGGAGGATACAGCTGAGCTTCATTATAGCTAGAGTACACAAAATAAAAGAGCTGATCACCTATGGCACCGCAGGAATGTGGGCTCTGCTTTATAATCTTGTTAAATGACACAAGGCAGGAAATACGATGGAAAAGGACATTATGCAGATTGTAGGACCCTATTTAACCCCTTGATGAAGTAACCAGTTTTCATTTTTCTTTTTTACCTTCCAAAAGCCTTTTATTTTTTTTACTTTTCCATTCACAAAGCCATAAGGGTTTGTTTTGTTTTTTTTGTTTTTTTGTAGGACACATTGTACTTTCAAATGCCACCTTTTAATATTCCCTATACTGAGTAACTTGAAAAAAAATAAACATTAATGGTGTGGAATTTAAAAATAAAAGGCAACTGCACCTATGTTTTACAAGTTTTGTATTTATGACATTCATTGGGCAGAAGAAATGTTGCCTTTAATCTGTGTCAGTACGCTGACAGTGATACCATGTTTGTATAGTTTTTATGTTTCTTTGTATCACCGTGTTCTGACACCCATATCTTTATATATTTCCATCTATTGTGCTGTGTGGTTTTTTTTTTTTTTTTAAGCTTTTTGTATAAATTCTCTTAACTTTTTATTCATTTTTGTTTTTGGAAGGCAACGCAACAAAAAAATAGTATTCAGGCTTTTTATTTATTTATTTTTTGTTATGCTCTTCACTGTAGATACTTTTATATTTTAATAATCCAGGTATTTTTGTTTGCAATATTGGGAAAAGGGAGAATTTTAATTATCTTTTAAATATTTTAAAAAACTTTTTTTTTTTTTTTACTTATATAATCTCTCCCAGGGGACTTGAAAATGCATTTGTCAGATTGCTTATACCATAAACTGCAATCAAACACTATTGCAGTCTAAACACAAGACCCTTAGATTGTGAGCCCCATTGGGGACAGTAGGATGCTAATGTCTGTAAAGTACTGTGAAATATAGTAGCGCTATATAAGTGCATAAAATAAATAATTATGGAGAAATCCAGCTTCCATAAAAATCCTTAGATAAAAAGCCATACACAAAGCCAACAGTGTCTACGCGTTTTGGGTCACTGTATACAGAACCTTACTCTTAGCAAGATTGGTACGCCGCAGTCATGTGTTCTGGGAAGAGGTTGCTGGGGGGGGGCTGTTCAAAAGTTTGCTGTAGGGCCTAGTCATTTCTAGTTACACCACTGATTATAGTAAATGTGCAGAGGAAGACCAGCTTGGCACCAATCATTCTGTCTACTTTTAGAAAAGCGGATAGGTTAGCTGGAAACCCTCATGCCTCAAACTTTGCAACTTTTCTGGCATACTACTGGCTTCTGAAGTAGTTATTTTTAACATGAGCCTAAAATATTGTACATTCTTGACATTGGTGTGTTAAAGTAGATAAAAAAAAAAAGTGGGCAATATTTCATAAAAGAAGCATTATTCACCTCAACTGTCCTCCACCGCTTTCCACTTACTGGGTCCCATGTGGTCTCTGCTTCCTAGTCCAGTCCCAACACAGGAAATGGTATAATTTTGCTAAGCCATTCTGATCCTTTCCTAAAAAAAATTCTAAATAATATAATATAATATAGCACTGGACACCCCCTTTAAGATAATGGTGTCCAGAGCAGTATATTTATACTTGTCTGGGAATTAAAAGAAGTTGCAGTGGAGGTCAACTGTATCTGAGGTCCTCAAGTAATGGCCCCAGGGGTAAAAATATTTAACTTCTGTTGGACCGAACAAGGATTGAACATGCAAGTTTTTATCCTAAACATACAGTACTGTAGATGATCTCATATAACTAGAGAAAGGCATAATTATAACAATTCAATCTCAAATAGAAAAGTTTTTCTTGCTCATTTAAGGTTGGATAAAGTTTTAATATAAATCAGTATAATGGGCTAAGTTAAGTATTGTGCTCCACTGGTCAAGTAGCAGATTCTTTTCTAATTCTGCTTCTTTTATGCTTTTAACTTTTGGCTCTTGAATCGATCGTGATGGAAGTTGCCAACTTGGCTGTTTTGGTGTAACTTTTGCCAATTCATTACTTAATCTTAATATGTCATTAATTCTTAGTTTTGCTTTTAACTTTAGCACTTTTTATTCTTCAACCATTCAAAAAGAGATGCTTAGAAATGTTATTGCTGATCACATAATCCCAGCAATTAATTTGGGTTACCTTTTTTACTGTATTTTAATATTCAATTGTTCATCAATAATACAATAGATTGGCTGTGAGATATACAGAGGAACTGTAATGGGTCACATATTGTACCAATATCATCCATTTTTTTTCTCCTTTTGGGGTCTCACTTCTCTGTTAAGCCCAGCAATTTGATGTTATAGGGATTATCCAGTTTACATTCACTTTCACAGAGCTTGAGTTAATAGAGGGGTGCCATATGTTCTGCTCAAGGGTGGACAGTGATTATAAAGTCTGCTTCTGCCATGGAAGACCTGTTATTGCTTTGGAGGACAACTTATTGATTTTTATTGCAAATGTAATAATTAATAGTGATGGACGAACATCGGCCGGGACGGTTCGCGAACGCGATCAAATGTTTGCGAACCACAAGTTCGCGGTGGGCCCCTTTCACTTTATTGGCAGACGAACCTGAAAAACCTTCAGCTCATATTTGCAGCCACCAAATACTTAGTAGAAGTGCACAAATAGTCTAACAACATGGACAGTGGCATACAAAGGGGGATCAATGACAATAATTCCAACAAAAAATATGTGTCTTAATCAGGGGCCATTTTTATGCATTTTTATTTCTCTTAAATATGCCCTATTCTAGCCTAGATAAATTTTATATTAGGCCATCGGAGTACGGGCCTTAAAAATTCGGCATTCACCTGACATAAAAGAAATTCTGATTATGTGGCTCGAGATACATTATGCGGTCAATGGATAAAAATGTTACTGTAGGCCACTAGACTAAAGGCCCCAAACATTAGGCATTCACCGGACATAAAAGATCAAGTGATTATACAGTCAATGGATATCAGATAAAAAGAAAACGAAACGAGCGGCACTCACCGTTGATAGGCAGGTAACTTTATTTCATGGCAGGAGGGGGGTGCAAGGGTTGCAGATACAGCAGCAAGTAAGCAACAGCCGTTTCGCGCGTGGATGCGCTTCTTCTGGCCAGAAGAAGCGCATCCACGCGCGAAACGGCTGTTGCTTACTTGCTGCTGTATCTGCAACCCTTGCACCCCCCTCCTGCCATGAAATAAAGTTACCTGCCTATCAACGGTGAGTGCCGCTCGTTTCGTTTTCTTTTTCTTTTTATCATATATGCTCACTGCAGCTACAAGCTGAGCACCTCCGTGAGGCACCACTCCTCGGCAGTCGCATCCTGACAATTTTAGGTTTGGTGTAGTGCCACTGGTTATCTGCTCTACATTTTACATGAAGTCAATGGATATCAATTTTACTGCAGGCCTGTACAAATACAGGTCAAATACATATGTTTAAAAGAACTAAAAATATAAAATTGGATTAAAAACATGGCTAACGAAATCCCCCCTGTTGAAAAAAAACCCTAATGATATTAGTTGAAATTCAATAACACGTGGTCGTCACTGGTGTTGAATCCCTCTGAGACTGCAACAATTATTCATTCACCGTACAGAAAAGAACAAGTAAGTATGTGGCTGGAGGTAGATTACACTGTCATTGGATATACATTTTACAGCAGGCCAGTGTACTACAGGCCCCAAAAATTATGCATTCAGCAGAAAGAAAAGAACAAAAAAGTATGTGGCTGGAGGTAGATTACTCAGTCATTGGATATCAATTTTACAGCAGGCCAGTGGACTACAGGCCCCAAAAATTATGCATTAAGCGTACAGAAAAGAACAAGTAAGTATGTGGCTGGAGGTAGATTACACGGTCATTGGATATCAATTTTACAGCAGGCCAGTGTACTACAGGCCCCAAAAATTATGCATTCAGCGTACATAAAAGAACAAGTAGGTATGTGGCTGGAGGTAGATTACACGGTCATTGGATATCAATTTTACAGCAGGCCAGTGTATTACAGGCCCCAAAAATTATGCATTCACCGTACAGAAAAGTGATTATGTGGCTAGAGGTATTGTACTATATGATGCCTGATTTTCATTTTTTTACATTAATCATGGCATAACCTCTTTAACTGTCACCTCACTCTGGTCAATGGAAACCATCAGAATTATAGAGGTTGTTCGGGCTTTTAATATTGATGACCTATCTTCAGGATAGGTCATTAACCACCTCCCGTCCGACCGTTGACTATAAACGTCCGGGAGGTGGTTCTCTATCTCTGAATGGACATTTCTGAACGTCCATTCAGAGATCGCAGCTGCACGTTAATCGTGCAGCTGCAGATCGGGTTGCCCATTGTCAGTGACAGCAAGGCAACCCAGAGAGAAGGCAGGGATAGTTCCCAGGTGTCCCTGCCTTCTAGATCACTGTATACACAGCGCTGTGTATACAGATCAGGAAGCGCTATGCGCTTCCTGTCCCGGCCCGGCAGTCAGGTGACCGCCGGAGCCGGGTGAGTGCAGGAGATGTTGGGTCTTTCACAGACCTCGATCAGCACTGCACTGAGGCTGTACAGCACTGTATAGTGCTGTACAGCCTCTCTGGGGGATGTATTTCCCCTGTAACTGGGGCTACTATGTCAGCCCCATTTACAGGAGAAATCAATAGTGGAAAAAAAAAGTGAAGTTAAATGTCCCCTAGAGGTCTTGTATGACCTTATGGGGGACGCAAAGGTTTCACATTTTAAAATAATAAATTTCCCAAGTAAGGAATAAATAAAAAATAAAAAAATAGAAAAAAAAAATGGACATATTTGGTATTGCCACGTCCATGACGGTCAGCTCTATAAATATATCACAGGATCCACCCAGTCCGATAAACACCATAAAAAAATAAAAATAAAAACTGTGTAAAAAAAAGCCATTTTTGTCACCTTACATCACAGAAAGTGCAACACCAAGTGATAAAAAAGGCCTATGTCCCACAACATGGTACCAGTAAAACCGTCACCTCATCCCGCAATGAATGAGCCCCTACATGAGAAAATCGCACAAAAAACATAAAAAAACTATAGCTCTCAGAACATGGACACATTAAAACATCATTTTTTTGTTTCAAAATTGCTATTATTGTGTAAAACTTAAATAAATAAGAAAAAGTATACATATTTGGTATCTACACGTCCGTAATGATCTGCTCTATAAAAATGTCACATGACCTAACCCCTTAGGTGAACTCTGCAAAAATAAATAAATAAAAACTGTGCCTTGCCCCATAAAGTGTTATAATGAGTGATCAAAAAATCATATGTACCCAAAAATAGTACCAATAAAACTGGCACCTTATCCTATAGTTTCCAAAATGGGGTCACTTTTTGGGAATTTCTACTGTAAGGGTGCATCAGGGAGGCTTCAAATGGGACATGGCATCTAAAAACCAGTTCAGCAAAATCTGCCTTCCAAAAACCATATGGCGCTCCTTTTCTTCTGCGCCCTGCCATGTGCCCTTACATCAGTTTACGACCACATGTGGGGTGTTTCTGTAAACCGCAGAATAAGGGTAATAAATATTGAGTTTTGTTTGGCTGTTAACCCTCGATGTGTTAAAGAAAAAAAATGGATTAAAATGGAAAATCTGCCAAAAAAGTGAAATTAAAAAATTTGATCTCCATTTTCCTTTAATTCTTGTGGAACACCTAAAGGGTTAACAAAGTTTGCAAAATCAGTTTTAAGTAACTTGAGGGGTGTAGTTTCTACAATGGGGTCACTAATGGGGATATCCACTATGTAAGCCTCCACTAAGTAAGTGACTTCAGACCTGAACTGGTCCTTAAAAAGTGGGTTTTGGAAATTTTCTTAAACATTTTAAGAATTGCTTCTAATATTCTAAGCCTTCTAACATCCTAAAAAAATAAAATGACATTTACAAAAAGATGTCAACATAAAGTAGACATATGGGGAATGTTAATTTTTGCTAAATTTGTGATTTTTTTCATAAATAAAGGTGAAATATATTGACTCAATTTTATGACTATCATGAAGTACATTGTGTCACGAGAAAACAATCTCAGAATGGCTTGGATAAGTAAAAGTGTTCCAAAGTTATTACCACATAAAGTGACACATGTCACATTTGCAAAAAAATGGCATGGGCAGGAGGGCGAAAACTGGACCGGGGTAGAAGGGGTTAAAGGGTTTCTGTCACTAGAATTTTCAATATTAAACTGGCTGACATTAGCGATGTGCTAATGTCAGCTGCACCTAACTTTGCTATTCTAATTATTATCCGTGCTCCCGTTACTGTAGAATTCTTACTTTTATAATATGTAAATGAGCCTCTAGGAGCAGGGGGTGCATTGTTCTTGCACCCAGAGGCTCCCGTCTCCCACCTCAAGTCACGCCTTCCAACTGTTGATTGACAGGGCCAGGCATCGTTCTCATCCTTCTGCCTGTTCTGTGCCCTGGGGAAATCTCGCGCCGTTCAGTATTCTGCGCAGGCGCGGTGAGGAAGCTGGCAGCCTGCGAGCGCCCTGCTCCTAGAGGCTCATTTACATTTTATACAAGTAAGAATTCTACAGTAACGGGGGCACGGATAATCATTAAAATAGCAGAGTTAGGTGCAGCTGATATTAGCACATCGCTAATGTCAGCCAGTTTAATGCTGAAAATTCTAGTGACAGAAACCCTTTAAGGTATTAGCATCGTATGTGAATGGAGAGGAATCTATGGTGGGACTTAATATGAGGACAGGATGAATATTTAGCAAATAAAATTTTTTGCAGAAGTAATCAATGAATGTTAGGCACGTGTTGCTGAAGAGTTGTTTTCCTTTAAGAATCCCGCAGATTGCTTTGTTCTTATTTATCGGTACTTGTGGACTTAATTCCGAGCCATCTTGCTGTTCATTGCACATTTAGGATGTGTTTATCTTTTATATTATACATCAATGGCTTTTTTATTTGCAGACAACTATGTTATTACCGAATAATGGTTCGCTGTGAATTGCTTTCAAGTGCTTATTTATTTAGCCATTACGATGTGTGTTTCATCGGCGCTAAATTATCAATTGTCTTAATCAGGCTCAGATAATGGAAGTGTTTAGCTTCCACTATAACCATGTTCAGTCATCGTATATGAAGTCTTTGTCAAAAAAATTTCATTTTTTTTAAAGTTATTTTTGTTTGTTTTCCATTGGTTGATCCTTTTTTTTTTCTCCTTTTCAAAATACGTACCACTGATGTCAAATTGACATACATGTAAAGTAATGTCATGGGACAAACTCTTGAAAGTGTTATTCAGGCACATTAACAACAGTGCACTCCTGTCTGTCAGCAGATTTGTACCTATGACACTGGCTGACCTATTACATGTGCGCTTGGAAGCTGAAGGCATCTGTGTTGTCCCCATGTTTATACAGTATGTACCCGCATTGCTGAGAAAAAAGATATTTTAATATATGCAAATAAGCCTGTAGGAGCAATGGGGGCGTTGTCGTTACACCTTACAGGCTCTGCTCTCTCTGCAACTGCCACTCCCTCTGCACTTTGATTGACAGGACCAGGCAGTCGAAATATCATCACACCTGGCCTGTCAATCAAAGTAGAGAGGGCGGAAGTTGTAGAGAGTGGAGTGTAACGGTCGCGTACACACACATACACACAGGGGGGAGGGAATTGACCACTGCGCTCTACCCTCACCCCTGGCCCTGCCTACTTGCCTCGCGAGTCCTAATGACAGGGGACAACTGGACGGCAGTCCCTAACTTGTTATAAGTGCAGGGAGGACAGACAAGACATACAACAGAACGTGAATGAACCGAGTCAAATACCAGGAAAGCAACGAAGTACAAATGGAGCAAGCAGAGAATAGTCAGGAGAAGCCGGGGTCAGAAATACCAGGAGAGTCGCGAAGTACCAAAGGAGTCAGCAGAGGATTGTCAGGAAGAAGCTGGGGTCAGAATACCAGGAGAGCAGCAAAGTACACAAGGAGCAGGCAGAGGATCGTCAGGAAATCAGCAGAAGGTAAGTACGCCAGGTCAGACACAATTGCAGGTGGAACCTAAATAACAGGCAACCTATGGCCAGCAGGCTGCCTGTTAAATACTGACTAGCAAGGGTCATGTGACGTGGCCAGCGTCACATGACTCACCCTGCTGCATACAGCTGAGCACCGAGTGACCAGCTCGGTGCTCAGACTTACTCTGGTTGCCCCCTATCACCTAGGAGACGAGGACGCTGCACACGTCATTGCTCCTGCACAGAGGCGGGACGCCGTCGGCGCTGTGGAGAGTGAGCGCATCGTCGGCGCCCCGTGACATGGAGTACCAGTAATTCAGACTGACTTTTTTGCCAGCTCTGGGTTAGGCTACATTCACACGACCGGACGTGGCCGGTGCTATATAGAAAATGCCTATTCTTGTTTGAACAAGAATAGGACAGGCTCTATATTTTTGCGGTGCCGCGGAATGGAACTACAGATGCAAACAGCACACGATGTGCGGTCCGCATCTTTTGCAGCCCCATTGAAATTAATGGGCCCGCACCTGTTCCACAAAATTGCGGAACGGATGCGGACCCATTAATACGGTCGTGTGAATGTATGTAGACAGATCTGAGTGGTTGCCACAAGTTTTACTCCTAGACCATACTGCTTAACAGTCCCATTTTTGCTAACCGGTTTACAAATATTTTCACGAACAGTGGCCTTTCTATAGAAGTCCTGGGTGTTGCGGCTGGGAGAGTGATTTTCCATGATTTGTAATCCGGTTGCTGGGAAGTACAGTATGGTCTTGTTGCCTCTGTTCCTTGTACACCTATACGAGCCTTGCAGCCAGCTGTCAAAGAATAAATGTAAAGAAATAGGATAAAAAAAGCAATGAAAAAGAATTTCCATTCGGGACATATCATAACTAATCAGTTTTTACATTTCTCATCTTCGAATGTACCGGCAGTGTGTGCGCAGTGTCACTTATGATCTGGCTGCTCGTAGACAGTACTGTACAATACGCATTCAGCCATTCTGGATTTCAATTACAGGGCCTATGTAAAGCATTCTGATTTTAGCACATAACAGGATTCCATAAAAATAGGAATAAAATGCAGTGCGATGTGGTTTTTATATTGCTGACATCAGCCACTGTCAGACTTGTATTTCTCCAAGTGGAATAAAAAGAAAACTTTCAGGAACGATTCTGCTTAGATTTAGGAAATAGTTTTTCATGCACCCAGACACG
This sequence comes from Bufo bufo, assembly GCF_905171765.1. Taxonomy (NCBI): domain Eukaryota; kingdom Metazoa; phylum Chordata; class Amphibia; order Anura; family Bufonidae; genus Bufo; species Bufo bufo. Next base: position 16,604 of record NW_024400582.1, on the reverse strand, counting down.
TGACTTGTATCATCACAGATTATTTTTCTCATATTAGTTAAAATAAACCAAAATTCGGAATTCATTCATTCAATGCATTTATGATAAACCTGTTTATTTATTTATACAGTATATATATTTTATTTATTTATTTATTCATTTTTAAATCAGGCTTTTGTGTAGGGGTTCCCATGCCCCCTGATTTTTTAAACAAACACCTGGATCTAAATACTTTTGTAATTTCATGTAATTAAAAATTTTGCATCACCATTGTGCTCTTTAATAAAATGTATCTGCATAGCTCCACCCGATTGTTTGTTCTTTTTCTTTTTTCTTCGTCCATGCGCTCAGTTTAAATCTTCAACTGCCACCAAGCATATCTTCTATTGGAAGCTGTGGCAGTTACAGAGAAAAAGCTACAACAGGAAGGGCACACCCCCTGAGAAAGGACAGAACCCTTGAGCTGCCAGCCTGAAATAAATCTAACAGAACAATTGGAGCAATGAATGGGAAGATCTCTGGCTCCATGTGAGGTGCAGGGCTGGTTCTAGGTTTATTAGACAGAAATTATCATGTACAATATGATGTCCTATTTTCATCATTTACATTAATCATTGGAAAACCCCTTTAAATTACCTATATACAGTCGTGGCCAAAAGTTTTGAGAATCACACAAATATTCGTTTTCACAAAGTTTGCTGCTAAACTGCTTTTAGATCTTTATTTCAGTTGTTTCTGTGATGTAGTGAAATATAATTACACGCACTTCATACGTTTCAAAGGCTTTTATCGACAATTACATGACATTTATGCAAAGAGTCAGTATTTGCAGTGTTGGCCCTTCTTTTTCAGGACCTCTGCAATTCGACTGGGCATGCTCTCAATCAACTTCTGGGCCAATTCCTGACTGATAGCAACCCATTCTTTCATAATCACTTCTTGGAGTTTGTCAGAATTAGTGGGTTTTTGTTTGTCCACCTGCCTCTTGAGGATTGACCACAAGTTCTCAATGGGATTAAGATCTGGGGAGTTTCCAGGCCATGGACCCAAAATGTCAACGTTTTGGTCCCTGAGCCACTTAGTTATCACTTTTGCCTTATGGCACTCCATCGTGCTCCATCGTGCTGGAAAATGCATTGTTCTTCACCAAACTGTTGTTGGATTGTTGGAAGAAGTTGCTGTTGGAGGGTGTTTTGGTACCATTCTTTATTCATGGCTGTGTTTTTGGGCAAAATTGTGAGTGTGCCCACTCCCTTGGATGAGAAGCAACCCCACACATGAATGGTGTCAGGATGCTTTACTGTTGGCATGACACAGGACTGATGGTAGCGCTCACCTTTTCTTCTCCGGACAAGCCTTTTTTCAGATGCCCCAAACAATCGGAAAGAGGCTTCATCGGAGAATATGACTTTGCCCCAGTCCTCAGCAGTCCATTCACCATACTTTCTGCAGAAGATCAATCTGTCCCTGATGTTTTTTTTGGAGAGAAGTGGCTTCTTTGCTGCCCTTCTTGACACCAGGCCATCTTCCAAAAGTCTTCGCCTCACTGTGCGTGCACATGCGCTCACACCTGCCTGCTGCCATTCCTGAGCAAGCTCTGCACTGGTGGCACTCCGATCCCGCAGCTGAATCCTCTTTAGGAGACGATCCTGGCTCTTGCTGGACTTTCTTGGACGCTCTGAAGCCTTCTTAACAAGAATTGAACCTCTTTCCTTGAAGTTCCTATAAATTGTTGATTGAGGTGCAATCTTAGTAGCCACAATATCCTTGCCTGTGAAGCCATTTTTATGCAACACAATGATGGCTGCAAGCGTTTCTTTGCAGGTCACCATGGATAACAATGGAAGAACAATGATTTCAAGCATCACCCTCCTTTTAACATGTCAAGTCTGCCATTTTAACCCAATCAGCCTGACATAATGATCTCCAGCCTTGTGCTCGTCAACATTCTCACCTGAGTTAACAAGACGATTACTGAAATGATCTCAGCCTTTAATGACAGCAATGAAATGCAGTGGAAAGGTTTTTTTGGGATTAAGTTAATTTTCATGGCAAAGAAGGACTATGCAATTCATCTGATCACTCTTCATAACATTCTGGAGTATATGCAAATTGCTATTATAAAAACTTAAGCAGCAACTTTTCCAATTTCCAATATTTATGTAATTCTCAAAACTTTTGGCCACGACTGTAGATAAACTAAAGGATAGCTGGAAATATATCTATATACTTTGAAAATATGCGCAAAATGGAAATAGAGCCTTATCACACACAACCTCAGAATAATTGGTTGAAAATGTAAATCTCTACCAGCCATGAGTAATAAAGTTCATTATTTTTCTTAGAGATAGTTTTTTCTGTGCTTCAGAAACTCATTAACCGTTTTCATCTTTTTGGGAAAAAAATTAAATTAAAAAGGCTACAACTACATTTCCCGCTTTTTGTATCATTTTTCACATGTCTAATTACCAGACTTTGTTACGATGGTTTGAAGAATGTATTGCGCCTGCAATTATTACATACCAGAAGCAATGTGATTATTACTTTAGATTAACATTTAGGTTATGCATAATTCATAGCTTTGGACCTCTTGAAAGACTTTTTTTTATGTTGGAATATTAACTTTTTGAATAGTGATTATAGCTTCCAGTGAACTTTAACATAGTTGGCAAGAATGGCATATTTCTACTATGTTTTTTTTCTCAGTTTATTATTCTACGGGTCCATGCACACATCTGTGGTGTATTGCAGATCCGCAAATTGCCCGGCCGGCACCTCCCATAGAACTGCCTATTCTTGTCCGCAATTGTGGACAAGAATAGGACATGTTCTATTTTTTTGTGTAGCCGTGGCCCGGAAGTTCGGGGCCGCGCTCCGGAAATGCGGATGTGGAGAGCACATAGTGTGCTCTCCGCATCTCTTCCGGACCCTTAGAGAATTAATGGGTCCGCACCCATTCCGGATATTGCGGAACGGATGCGGACCCATTTGCGGACATGTGAATGGACCCTTAAATGGAATGTCCATCTTTGAACACTGGGTTATTTCATGGTCAACATTTTGTGCTGTAAAATTTCATTTTATATATATTGAACAACAGAAGTCCAGTTTTCTGATAAAAAGCACTAACTTTTGAAAAATTGAAATGATAGAATTTCAGCTGCCATTAGGGGGAATGTAGGAGCTTAGTGCAAACTGTTTAGACATTCTACAGAATAAATAAACTGTGTGCAGTGAGCTCCCTCTAGTGGTTACTGCAAGCAGCTAGAATGGTACCATTCAAAATTATATCTATGTAGGAGATTTTAATAGGTTTTCCAAGATTTAGATACTGGTGGCTTATCCTTAGGATAAATCCTCAATATCTAATTTGTTGTGGGTCTGACTCCTGGCACCACCACTAATCCGCTGTTTGGCTGATGTTTGGCTCCAGCGATCCTCTCCTGAGTCCTGTGACATTATGTTCATTGGTCACATGACCTATGCATAGCTCAGTTCCATTCAAGTGAATGGCCATGAGCTACAATTCCAAGCTCTCCCATAAACTGCTCGCTTCAGGACCTTCCACAACATTTCTATTGGTTTAAGGTGAGAACTTTGACTTGGTCATTCAAAACCTTTAACTTCATTCTTCTTTAACCACTTGTGTGCTTAGGGTTTTGATGCTTGACTCCCGTTCTCTTAAGATTCAACTCATAGACAGATGTCCTGACATTTGGTTTTAGAAATTGCTGGTTTAATTCAGAATTCATTGTTCCATCCATGATGGCAAGCCATCCACACTCAAATGCTGCAAAATAGGCCCAAACCATGATACTACCACCACTATGTTTCATAGATTGGATGAGGTTTTTATGCTGGAATGCAGTGTTTTCCTTTCTCCAAACATAGCAATTCTTTTTTTAAATGAAAATATCTATTTTGGTCATATCCGTCCACAAAACATCATTCCAGTAGCCTTCTGGCTTATCCAGTTGCTCTTTAGCAAGCTAGAGTTGAGCAGCAATGTTCTTTTTAGAGAGCAGTGGCTTTCTCCTTTCAATCCTGTCATGCACTCCATTGTTGCTCAGTATCCTCATGATGGTGGACTCATGAACATTAACATTAGTTAATGTGAGTAAGGCGTTTAGTTGCATAGAGGTTGCCTTGGGTTCCTTTGTGACCTTGCAGACTCTTAGCAGTGTAATCAACAGAATAGACCTCCTAATTAGATTTAGTACTTAGTAGGAAAAATAAGGAATGATACTATTAAGAAAGAGCTAAGTCCGGACATACGTGACTTATACCTTGCGGATCGGGAGAGAATTTCATGTTCACTCATTTAGATGAAAATAGATTCCTAAAGGAGAAGAGAAAAAAAGTTTAAGTCTTTATACATGCGCATTAAAACATTGATGGAAAAATCCTAAGTGACTATGCATGCGCATTGATGACACTAAAACTAAGTAGAAATTCGAAGTCCAGACGCAAGCGCATATAACAGCCACAATAAAAAAGACACTAAGTCCCGACGCAAGCGCACATAATAGCTACAATAATAAAATTAAGTAGAAATCTGAAGTCCAGAAGCAAGCGCACCCAACAGCCACAATAAAAAAGACACTAAGTCCCAACGCAAGCGCACATTACAGTCACAATAAAAAAGACACTAAGTCCCGACGCAAGCGCACTTAACAGCTACAATAAAAAAGAAACTAAGTACCAAACGCAAGCGCATAAGTAACAATGTAATTAGCTGACAACCAGACCATCGTGACTGACGAAACCGCATCTGGATAGGTCCATCTGCATGCTCTTCAACATGAGACATAATCCTATTATACATTACTGAGCGTAAACCCGTCCCATGGATATATAAGTTCTTACAAACGAAACACTCGTGTTGTCAGTAGCTCCTTACCCCCCTGAAGAAGCCGCATCTCGCGGTGAAACATGTCGGGGGAGCTGCACAATTAGTTTTTAATGATTATGGCAGGGCAAAAGAATGAATAATTGAACGGCGATCTGCAAACGCCGCTTATATACGTATATTATAGGGGCAGATAATAGGTATAAGTGCGGGCGGTAGGAGCCGCTATGAGTGCCAGATAAAATATATCGGACTTGGATAAATATAGCACTGTAGGTAGGGTAATAATCCCAAGAGCGATAGCTGCAAGGTGTCTGATGTCGGCTAACATTACAAACACGCACCTCGCAATTCTTTGCAAGAGATAATTAAGATCTTAGCTCACCTATAGATAAGCAGTGGATGCTAAGCCTATAGTCCTCTAATAGTATTGCCCTCCATATGGTATTTTAAATTTATATGTTTTTTGTGGCTATATTGTTTATTAAAAGAGAAATAAAAGTTATATTTTAAATAAAAAAAATAAAAATTTGAGAAAAGGCCAGAAACAGGAATTATAGTCCCTGACTATTGAAACCATACTATTTTGACCTCCTGGGTCCAGTGGATCACTTGTAAATATTCTTGCAGACTATTGCACACTTTGCTTTTGGTATTATGTTTGTTGGTCGACCACTCCTGGGAGGGTAATTGTTAAAGGGAAATATTAATTATAATATCCATAATTAATATCCATAAATAGGCGGGAGTCGTCTCTTGATGACTCTGCCTATTTATACAATAAATGCAGATACCTCTGTTACCTTAATCTACACTGAACTAAACTACATGCGACTTACTGCTACAATGAAAGAGTATACACTGTATGTTATAAATAAAGAAATATTTATTACACAATACAAATAGTCTATTACGCTATATCTATATATATTTATATATCAATGGTTATAAAAATTTATATATACAGACGCACACACCCCAGTACAGTAATCGCACTACAGTAAACACAATCCTAACTACACTAAACACAGTACAATATTCTAATACAAACCGGATTCCAAAAAAGTTGGGACACTAAGCAAATTGTGAATAAAAACTGAATGCAATGATGTGGAGATGGCAAATGTCAATATTTTATTTGTAATAGAACGTAGATGACAGATCAAACATTTAATCCGAGTAAATGTATCATTTTAAAGGAAAAAAATGTTGATTCAAAATTTCACGGTGTCAACAAATCCCCAAAAAGTTGGGACAAGTAGCAATAAGAGGCTGGAAAAAGTAAATTTGAGCATAACGAAGAGCTGGAAGACCAATTAACACTAATTAGGTCAATTGGCCACATGATTGGGTATAACAAGAGCTTCTCAGAGTGGCAGTGTCTCTCAGAAGCCAAGATGGGTAGAGGATCACCAATTCCCACAATGTCGCGCAGAAAGATAGTGGAGCAATATCAGAAAGGTGTTACCCAGCGAAAAATTGCAAAGACTTTGCATCTATCATCATCAACTGTGCATAACATCATCCGAAGATTCAGAAAATCTGGAACAATCTCTGCGTAAGGGTCAAGGCCGTAAAACCATACTGGATGCCCGTGATCTCCGGGCCCTTAAACGACACTGCACCACAAACAGGAATGCTACTGTAAAGGAAATCACAGAATGGGCTCAGGAATACTTCCAGAAACCATTGTCAGTGAACACAATCCACTGTGCCATCCGCCGTTGCCAGCTGAAACTCTACAGTGCAAAGAAGAAGCCATTTCTAAGCAAGATCCACAAGCCCAGGCGTTTTCACTGGGCCAGGGATCATTTAAAATGGAGTGTGGCAAAATGGAAGACTGTTCTGTGGTCAGACGAGTCACGATTCGAAGTTCTTTTTGGAAATCTCGGACGCCATGTCATCCGGACCAAAGAGGACAAGGACAACCCAAGTTGTTATCAACGCTCAGTTCAGAAGCCTGCATCTCTGATGGTATGGGGTTGCATGAGTGCGTGTGGCATGGGCATCTTGCATGTCTGGAAAGGCACCATCAATGCAGAAAAATATATTCAGGTTCTAGAACAACATATGCTCCCATCCAGACATCATCTCTTTCAGGGAAGACCCTGCATTTTTCAACAAGATAATGCCAGACCACATTCTGCATCAATCACAACATCATGGCTGCGTAGGAGAAGGATCCGGGTACTGAAATGGCCAGTCTGCAGTCCAGATCTTTCACCTATAGAGAACATTTGGCGCATCATAAAGAGGAAGGTGCAACAAAGAAGGCCCAAGACGATTGAACAGTTAGAGGCCTGTATTAGACAAGAATGGGAGAGCATTCCTATTTCTAAACTTGAGAAACTGGTCTCCTCGGTCCCCAGACGTCTGTTGAGTGTTGTAAGAAGAAGGGGAGATGCCACACAGTGGTGAAAATGGCCTTGTCCCAACTTTTTGGGGATTTGTTGACACCATGAAATTCTGATTCAACATATTTTTCCCTTAAAATGGTACATTTTCTCAGTTTAAACTTTTGTTCTGTGATTTATGTTCTATTCTGAATAAAATATTAGAAGTTGGCACCTCCACATCATTGCATTCAGTTTTTATTCACGATTTGTATAGTGTCCCAACTTTTTTGGAATAAGGTTTGTATTTCACCCCAAACTCTACCTAAACATAACACTTACATAAATATCAGCAACCCACCCAACCTATCTACACACTGTCCCTACGGGCACAAAGGGTTAAGCACAATAACCACAGGGAGCAGTGAAGGGGTTAATTCCTGAATCAAGACAGAGTACTGGGGTTCAGAGACTCTGCTGGGCAGGGATCAAGATAAGCCCAGCAAGGGGTTAATCAAGAATGCTGGGGAAGGATGGTGATGGGAGTCAGGGGTTCAGGGGTTATAGGGAGTGGATAGGAGGCAGGGCAGGGATACTTATGCGGCCTTCAGTGGGGCTGCAGGGCTTCGTCCATCCTGCGCTTTCTGCTCTCCTTGAGTTCTGTCTGCGCTCTCCCTTTCTAGCGCAGCGCAGCGCTGCCGGCGCTCTCTTCTGGGGGTCTTCTTGGAGGTGGGTCACGATTCACTTTGGCTGCCTGCGCTCTATTTCTTCTGGGGGGGGTAGAGGTTCTGTTCTTCTAGCGCACCTGGGTTATTTAAACCTGGCGCGCTCACTCCCGCCTTCCCGCGACAGCCTGCGCGTCCTGGTGCTCACTTCTATGCGGGGGATGATTTGAATCTCCCGCCTGTGAAGCACCCTCATACCTCCTGTTGCTGTAATTACAGCATCGGAGGTATGTGACCTATAGGGGCGGGGGAGTTCTTTGTTCCTCCACCTTTGTAGTGCAGAACATCTCCGGCCTTGCCGGAGATGTTATCAAAGGACAGAGGATCTAAATTGATTCTCTGTCCTTTGAAGTGGCCGAAACTGGAAATAATTGTCCAGTTGTTGGCCTCTCCTCAGCTAAGGAGGGGGGGGGGCACCCGGAACTGGGGGAAATCTAAGTGTATATAAGTATATATATTAATATAGATACTTGGGGCATACAGATGTAGCAGGGTTAGCACTCAAGCTCTTAACTCAAATTTCTTAACTCATCGCGTTATCTTGAGACAAAAGCCATTGAAAAGCAATTGAAGGTGTTTGCTTAACGCATTTAGTTTAGCTAACATGTCTCATAAAGCATGTGTGTTAACTATACTACATCCGTATCTACATAAATATATATACACACACATAAACCTGGGTTACATAAATACCATCTAGACGCATTTAGGTCCACATAAGTACACATAAATACAAATAGATAATTTGGGGCATATATATATATATATATATATATATATATATACACTCACCTAAAGAATTATTAGGAACGCCTGTTCTATTTCTCATTAATGCGATTATCTAGTCAACCAATCACATGGCAGTTGCTTCAATGCATTTAGGGGTGTGGTCCTGGTCAAGACAATCTCCTGAACTCCAAACTGAATGTCAGAATGGGAAAGAAAGGTGATTTAAGCAATTTTGAGCGTGGCATGGTTGTTGGTGCCAGACGGGCCGGTCTGAGTATTTCACAATCTGCTCAGTTACTGGGATTTTCACGCACAACCATTTCTAGGGTTTACAAATAATGGTGTGAAAAGGGAAAAAACATCCAGTATGCGGCAGTCCTGTGGGCGAAAATGCCTTGTGGATGCTATAGGTCAGAGGAGAATGGGCCGACTGATTCAAGCTGATAGAAGAGCAACGTTGACTGAAATAACCACTCGTTACAACCGAGGTATGCAGCAAAGCATTTGTGAAGCCACAACACGCACAACCTTGAGGTGGATGGGCTACAACAGCAGAAGACCCCACCGGGTACCACTCATCTCCACTACAAATAGGAAAAAGAGGCTACAATTTGCACGAGCTCACCAAAATTGGACTGTTGAAGACTGGAAAAATGGTTTCTTGAACATGACAATGAGTTCACTGTACTAAAATGGCCCCCACAGTCACCAGATCTCAACCCAATAGAGCATCGTTGGGATGTGGTGGAACGGTAGCTTCGTGCCCTGGATGTGCATCCCTAAAATCTTCATCAACTGCAAGATGCTATCCTATCAATATGGGCCAACATTTCTAAAGAATGCTATCAGCACCTTGTTGAATCAATGCCACGTGGAATTAAGGCAGTTCTGAAGGCAAAAGGGGGTCCAACACTGTATTAGTATGGTGTTCCTAATAATTCTTTAGGTGAGTGTATATATACATAATACACAGTACATCATTAATATAAGTATATACAGACATGTGCGTAAATATAAAGGCATATGCACACATCTTTTATATATATATATATATATATATATACATATACAATGCCAGCCCATATACACATACATATATGTATATACAGATGTGTGCAATATAAGGAGCATACACCCATCTCTATATACACATATCCACAGGCCTGGGCCCATACTGGCCATGCAGGGCCAATATATATTTGTATATTTCAGAAGACATATATACATAGATTTGCATAATAACACTTCCCTCTACAGTAATAATGGTCTTGAATTTCCTCCGTTTGTACACAATATGTCTGACTGTAGATTGGTGAAGTCCAAATCCTTTGAAATGGTTGTGTAAACTTTCCCAGACTGATGAGCATCAAGAACACTACTTATGAGGTCCTCAGAAATCTCCTTTGTTGATGACATGATACACTTCCACAAATGTGTTGTGAAGATCAGACTTTAAATAAAACAGGTCACCGACTCACACCTGATTGTCATCCCATTGATTGAAAACACCTGACTCTAATTTCACCTTCAAATTATCTGCTAATCCTAAAGGTTCACATATTTCTGCAGGTCACTGACATTTAATATTGGATCATTTTCCTCAATAAACAAATTATCAAGTCTAATATTTTTGCCTGATTTGTTTATCCTTATCTACTTATTTTTTTTAATTTTTGTAGAAATATAAGAAATTCCGAAGGGCAAAATTGTAAGCATTAATGTATCTACAGTTTCAATATATAACTTATACATTCATCTAGGATTCAAACTTTTTTAGGAATAGACATTAATGGAGTCTAGCCACTAAAGATCCACTTTTCATATAGAATCTATTTCTCCATCTATATCTCCATCTCATTACTGTTATAAATTTACTAATGACAGTATTTTTAGCACAGGATTTGTTTTGTGAAATACCGTTTCTCCTATGGCTTAGCATAGCCATGTCTAATTACAGACAGGTTATCATATTTGTATATGCAGTTATTATTATGTATATCGAACAGTTTTTGTCGAGTCTGGATACTGAATTCCTGGGATACATTCTAACAAGATAACTCGTCATAAACACGGTCTACATGTCAGTGGTACATTTTCCAGTATTGCTTGGTAAATGTTTCTATTGATCTTAATCTGGGTAACAGCATTTAATTTTGGTATTATGAGCACAGACAGGGAAGATCTTTCTCAAAGTTTATTTATTCTTCTATTCTGTACAAAGCCTCAACCTAATTTAATGTTCTGTCGTACAAGTGAGACTTGACAAGCTCATAATATGCTTTGAATGTCTAAGCCTGCACTTTCAATTATAAACTGCCTGTACTGCTCACCCAAGATACAAAGTGTAATTTACATTTCATATCTTATAAACGTAATGTTCTGCATATGGCCTATGTTCTCTCCCGTTTTCTGGAAAGAACTCTTTATTCTTATTGGAAGTGAATGGGGAGACTTTTGTTGGACCTATAATAAGTTTGACTTTGGGTGCTCATGGGAACGGGGTACTTAGTCTAGATACACAGAAGAAGTCAGGTGTACCTACTCTTCCATGAAATGGTCATTATCTTCCATCAATGCCACCTTTATTTGGTAGAATCTGAGGGCACAGCGGCCCTGTCCATGAACTTGGCTTGATATTGAGGAAAAACACTGAAAAACATGTGAACAGTGACGTCACTTTGAAGCGGTGGAGTAAAATTGGGTTGTCCCGTCAGGTATTCTTCTATATGCCCTATAAGTTAGCATCTTGCTTGGGAATTTGTAATCTAGTCAATTGTACTTTATATTCCCTACATGTGATTTGTGTGACCACCTGCACATTTCTCCAACAAAATCAACTGCCAAGATGTGCTACCAAGGGTCGGCATTTAGAAAATGGGTTCTCCTCTTACTGGGGCAAATTCGAATTTTGGTCAGGAATCCTTTCTATGAGTGGACTGCACTGCAAAGAATAGCTACCACCCTAAAGGAGTTGGCATGACCACGTATTGAATGATCAGACCAGATATTGCCACTATGTGACCCCCTGCACATTCACCCAGCAAAATTATTTGCCAAGATTAGAAGGCAGGTTGTTCTGGTTGGGTTCTCTTTTACGCTGGCAATTTTCTTTACTTTTCTTTATATTATGAACCTCAATATTGAAGGTGACACTTTAACTGAAAATATATAAAGGTGTGTGCTAATATTTATTTATGAACAAGAGATACACTTTGTGGAGAAAAGTGTAGGTTAGTCATGTCAATAAATTGATCTGCATGGAAAAGGGAACACTTCAAGTCAAACAGGAGCTACTCGCCTACTTGAGATATATGATCATATATATTATTAGATTACGGTGCTGGATCTGAGAGTATAGTCTTTTTCATATTCAGATGACTAGACTGCTGGATATCCTCAAGGAGAATAACTATCACAGTGAGTTGTTTAAATAGTGTTTTACACAACCAACCAGGTTTGAAGTGGACTGCCAGAGTACCTGAGGATCATCCAGTGGGCTCAGGCACTGACACAACAATGGTCAATCAAAAGACAACTCCATTTGGAGATGATTTTGGAGCCAATCACTTGCCACATAAGATCTCTTATGAGATGATTCGCAAATAAGTTATTACATCATATTAATCATGTGGCTTTATTCTTAAGATTAGGTTGAAACTTAAGATAGATGTATACATATTTAGTATGGATGGAGTGTAAGCTTAAAGCGGTTGTGAGGCCTAGGAGCCTCCAGTGGTCGGAAGGTGTGCCCCTTTAAAAAAAAAACAAAAAAAAAAAACAGTCACCTGTATGTAGTCCTGCTTCCTGTCACGGCTGGACTGGAAGTGGCTTGGGTCACACGTGCTTGATTTATGACTCGTAATTTGCTTGTGGTGTGCGATTCAAGCATCTGTGAATGCTGATGTCAGTGATTGGCTTCAGCATTCGCAGGTCCAATCCATTTCTAGTCCAGCTGGGACCTGGAGTGACTGTGAAAACTGCAGCAGCACTGGAACCGTGGACTATGGACAGGTGAGATTTTTAATGTGGTACACCTTCCAACCACTGTGGTTGTTGGCTCCTAGGCCAAATAATCCTTTTAAGAAGCCCCAAGTTGATGTTAATTTGTACTGATGAGGAGCCACAACTCTAAAACAACGCTGTCTACAGCTCTAAACCCAACTGGTAACAAGTCACGTTACAATGTTCCCTAAAGGGGTTTTCCGGTATTTTAATATTAATGAACTATCCTTAGGCTAGGTCATCAATATCAGATGAGCGGGGGTCTGAGACCTGAAACCCCTGCCGATCAGCTATTTATAGAAACATAGAAACATAGAATGTGTCGGCAGATAAGAACCATTTGGCCCATCTAGTCTGCCCAATATACTGAATACTATGAATGGCCCTATCTCATATGAAGGATGGCCTTATGCCTATCCCATGCATGCTTAAACTCCTTCACTGTATTTGCAGCTACCACTTCTGCAGGAAGGCTATTCCATGCATCCACTACTCTCTCAGTAAAGTAATACTTCCTGATATTACTTTTAAACCTTTGCCCCTCTAATTGAAGAGTACTCCTTCCTGTACACTTGAATAGGAAGGTGCTGTCTCATTGAAGTGAATGGGACGGCTTCTTGTAATTACACCTGCTCCCCACTGCAATGTCGACGGCGAGCAGGTAAACAATGAAGAAAGGCTGCGCTCACGCAGAGGGCAGCCTTTTCTTCAACTGGCTGATCACCGGGGGTTCCGGGCATTAGACCCCTGCTGATCTGATATTAATGATCTAGCCTGAGTATAGGTCATCAATATTAAAATCCCAGAAAACCACTTATTTTTTTATTTCTCTAAAAACCAACTGAACGCAATTATTCCATTTGTGTCATAAACAGATATGTCCTTCCATATCTTTCCTCCTGGTTTGAGATGTTCCAAGATTAGTGCAATGAGATGACCAGTTTTGAAAAATAACTTTTGCAATACAACGTTATACAGAGTAATGCAAGCAGTTTTTCTCTTTTAACAGCTATCATCTTGGACGCGTCTTCACTGTGGAAGACATACATTCATATAACGAATAGACTTTTACTGCTGATTAACTGCCTTATTCTCGTCTTGTAATCTCACGTTTATGTTTCTTGCAGATGTGTCTTATTCTATTACTCCCATTGAGGCCAAAGTGGATAAAACAGTTTCTATGGATTTACACATCCCCAGGCACAGATGGAGGAGACGTTCTGTGGATACAAACCGTCCGAGCTTAGGTCATGATTTTTCTGACGCTGCAAGTCTCTCAGACCTTTTTCTGGATGACAATGACAATAGCACAGACATCGAGGTAAAACAAATTAATGCATTCTCTACTGACATCATAATAGGACACTTTTCCATGTATTGGTAACTTTTATCCAAAAATTCATGTCTCAAAATTCCATGTGTAAGATGGTCTTTTAAAGAAAAGGTGTTATGTATAAAGTTTTATGTACCTTTTATGTACTTGAAAAAATGTAAATCAGTATTCAAAGGGGTTAACCGTGAGTTACATATTGATGTCCTATCCTCAGGATAGGACATCAATATGAGATCAGCAGGAGTTCTGCTCCCAGGACTCCTGCAGATTAACCATTTGAGGAAGACGTGGCACTCACCAAAGTTACGGTATGGCACATGTGGCTAGGCTACGTGACAGTTGTACAGATTTACAGTAATGTCCCTGGCCAAGGAAGAGTCCTAAGCATTCATGAAGCACCGTAGCCTGATCAGAGGACCCCACCGATCTCATATTGAGGATAGGTCATCAATATGTAAATTCCGCATAACCCCTTTAATATCTTTAACATCTTTACAGATTAATCAATGCTTGAAGTTACAAGCCCATCTTTGTGACAACACTTTGGCCGTAATTTGATAGGAGGCATGTAGTTTATGATGAGGCAAAGATAGTGTCAAAAATTACATGCGCCAGAATGAAATCTATGGCATGTGCCAGGGCCGCTTTCACAATGCACCATTTTTGTAAACCTGTCACGGATGGTCTAAACTGCTATTACAACTAAAAAAGAGTTGCAATTACATTAAAAAAAGTCGCAGAAAAGGGTTTTTGCGACTTTTTTAAGTAAAAAAAAAACTCATTGGGGAATGATGAATTTGCCCCTTTGTTTCCATCCAGTGTATCTATCCATCCACAGGCATACTCAATATAAATATTCACAATGTGTGTAGACATTAAGATTGAAACTTTTGATATGTCATAGAGACATATCAAAAGTTTTTGGTTTGAGCGCTGAGACTCCCACTGATCACTAGAATGAGGAGAGAGAAGTGTGTTGCTGCAGAAGACAGGCTCGATTGAAGTCTCTATTCTGTCCTCTTCAGCTAGGAGAGAGACTAAAACTCAGTGATCCATTAATTACTGCAAAGGAGAATGCCATTAAAGCTGCTTTCCCAATAAAGAATCTGATGTATATATTTTCTGGTACAGTAGTTATCCTGTAAGAAGACGATTCATTATTGATAGCTGAGTAAATGTTACTGACATATTTTAGGTCCAATTTTTCATTTATAAATAGTATTAACCTGAGTATGGTTGAAAAAGTAATAAGTCTAACCATTAATACTGCAATATTGATCCAGAGGAATGCAAAAAAAACATGAGGGAAAAGTCAGTTTTTCTCATTTTCGGGAAAACATTCCTTCCCAACTCCCAATGTGGCAATCAGAATAGGTCCCTGGATCAACAACCCTTCTCCGGAAATCTAGTAACTATGGTGGGAATTAATCATTTTTCTGTGTTTTTTTGTATTATTTTTAAGTCTGCTTTTGCTCTGTGAGTCTGCACCAAATTTATGAAATGGCGCACAGTAATATTATATTTGGAGAAAGAGCAGTGTCCTGTAGTCCACCCATTCCAGTTATTACTTTAGTTGCCCTTCTGTGAACCCTCTCCAGCTCTGCTATGTCTGCCTTGTTCACAGGAGCCCAGAACTGTACACAGTACTCCATGTGTGGTCTGACTAGTGATTTGTAAAGTGGCAGGACTATGTTCTAATCACGGGCATCTATGCTCCTTTTGATGCAACCCATTATGTTATTGGCCTGACACTGGTTTCTACAGCTTAGTTAGCGGTTCACCAAAATTCCTAGGCCCTTTTCCATGTCAGTGTTACCCAGTATTTTACCATTTAGTATGTACTGGTGACTTGCATCATTCCTTCCCATGTGCATAACCTTACATTTGTCAGTGTTAAACCTCATCTGCCACTTCTCTGCCCAAGCTTCTAATCTATCCATATCCCTCTGTAGCAGTATACTGTCCTCTTCCGTGTCAATTACTTTACACAGTTTAGTGTCATCTGCAAAAATTTATATTTTACTGTGCAAGCCTTCTACAAGATCATTAATAAATATATTGAAGAGAATAGGGCCAAATACTGACCCCTGTTGTACCCCACTAATGACAGTGACCCAATCCGAGTGTGTACCATTAATAACCATCCTCGGTTTTCTATCACTGAGCCAGTTACGTACCCACATACAGACATTTTACCCTAGTCCAGGCATTCTCATTTTATATACTAACCTTTTATGTGGTACAGTGTCAAATGCTTTGGAGAAGTGCAGATATACGGCATCCATTGATTCACCGCAGTCAAGTCTAGAACTTACCTCCTCATAGAAACTGATTATAATTAGTTTGACATGACCGATCCCTCATAAAGCCATGCTGATATGGCGTTATTTGCTTATTTTCATTGAGGTACTCCAAGATAGCATCTCTTAGAAAACCTTCAAACAGTTTACCCACTACATATTTAAAACTTACCGGCCTATAGTTTCCGGGCTCTGTTTTTGGACCCTTTTTGAATATTGGCACCACATTTGCTATGCCCTGTCATTATAGAGTCCTTAAATATCAGAAATAAGGGTCTGGCTATGACATTACTTAATTCTCTAAGGATATGGGGCTGTATGCCATCTGGTCCTGGCGATTTACCTACTTTAATC
>NW_024400581.1:0-25977 GCF_905171765.1 Bufo bufo | reverse complement strand
TCATGGCCCATGAACAGGTAGGAACAAGAGTTAGGGACCACTCAATTGAGACGACCTTGACGCGGTGAGTGGCTTACTATGCTTTGGCCAAAATATAAACCAATGTCTCATCCAGCATGGAGGGCAGAGTGCTGGATGCAGTGTGCGATCACATTTGCATTTTCCGTTAGAATTTGTATTATGGCAAGAAAAAAGCAGCTAAGTAAAGAAAAACGAGTGGCCATCATTACTTTAAGAAATGAAGGTCAGTCAGTCAGCCGAAAAATTGGGAAAACTTTGAAAGTAAGGGCTATTTGACCATGAAGGAGAGTGATGGGGTGCTGCGCCAGATGACCTGGCCTCCACAGTCACCGGACCCAAACCCAATCGAGATGGTTTGGGGTGAGCTGGACCGCAGAGTGAAGGCAAAAGGGCCAACAAGTGCTAAGCATCTCTGGGAACTCCTTCAAGACTGTTGGAAGACCATTTCAGGGGACTACCTCTTGAAGCTCATCAAGAGAATGCCAAGAGTGTGCAAAGCAGTAATCAAAGCAAAAGGTGGCTACTTTGAAGAACCTAGAATATGACATATTTTCAGTTGTTTCACACTTGTTTGTTATGTATATAATTCCACATGTGTTAATTCATAGTTGTGATGCCTTCATAGTCATGAAAATAAAGAAAACTCTTTGAATGAGAAGGTGTGTCCAAACTTTTGGTCTGTACTGTATAATGGTGTGCACCCATTTTGTTTTTGTTATTCCTTTTATATATTTATAAATAAATTGATAACTAGGTGTTACCATTGCATTTGTCAAAGGGGTGATAGCCTGATACTATTAGCACCAATAGGAAGGTATAATGGAGCGGATGTGTATCCTCTGTTTTACTTAAACAGATTTGACTTGAGACTACTCCTCGAGGCATTATCTAAGTGGCTCTCCAGGTGTTCACCCTTTAACCAATGTACAGGGATTTGGATTCTTCTACAGGGGAAGCACCAGGCCACTACTTCTTGGAGTAGTCTCTGTTCAAGTGACTACTTGCCCACGGTGATCAAGAGACACCAGTGTGGCACACGGAGGAATCATAAAAAAAAACATAGTTGGGGACAGACTGAGGTCAGGGAAGGCAGAACATGTACAATCCAATTAACAGTCCGAGTTCAGGCCAGCCAGCCTCGGCCCAGAACAGAAAAGAGGCAAGGGTCAAGTCAGGCAAAGAAGGGTCAATTCCAGAATCAGACTGAAATTCATACACGGAACAAGCAAAACTAACAGTACATCTTTGAAGGAACTCAATGAACAAAGACCTATTACTCAGCCACCTTCTCACAGGTTAAGGTGCTTAAAGTACCCCAAGGTAAACAACCATTGGCTGGGGAAGATTAGGGCACGTGTACACTGGGCTTTTAAAACCCAAAGGAAAAGTATGTGCCCTGCAGGCAGAGAAGGCCATTGCTGACAGGAAGCAAGCCTCAGTCTGTATGGAGAGCATAATTAATCTGACAGCTGGGACCACTGGGCAGGGAGAGTTGGATGTAAGTGGGACCAGGGCATCGAAGCCTTTGGAAGTATGGAGTGGGTAAGCAAGAGGGCACACCATTAGCTGGTAAAATCCATATAGATGAATAGAGCTGGAGTTCACATGCCCAACTTGCTACTCTATTCATTTTATGGGCTCCAGGGGGGTACAGGGTCCCTGTTTTCATGACTGGTGGGAGTCCTATAAGTAGGAGTCCACCAATCTAGTAGTTATCCCCTAACCTGTGGACTGCAGCTTATTGACAACTGGGGGTTACCATACGTCTTGTCAATAAAATGGATTCTTACACAGTGTGATACTGTCAGCAATGATTGGACACTAACCTGTCAATTTAAGCTTCCATTTCCAGGAGGAATAACAGAAGAACTTTCAGACATGGAAGTCCGTGGCTGTGCATGAAAGATAATACTGACTGTATTGTGGCACTGCTCCTGCGAGGATTGAATGTGCCCTAATCCTCTGCTCTGCCTTGGGGAGGGGAGCATTTATTTATTTCATGCACTTATATAGCGCTACTATATTCCGCAGCGCTTTACAGACATTAGCATCAAGCTGTCCTTAATGGGGCTCACAATCTAAGGTCCCTATCAGTATGTCTTCGGTTTCCTCCCACACTCCAGAGGAAACCCACGCAAACACGGTGAGAATATACAAACTCCATGCAGATGTTGTCCTTGGTCGGATTTGAACCTCGGACCCCAGCACTGCAAGGTACCAGTGCTAACCACTGAGCCACAGTGCTGCACATAGTACAGTATGTACGCTCTCCCCTTCACAGGAGCTGTATCTGCACACAACAGTCAAAACATACTATATACAGTATGAAGTACCCTTTTGCCTTGCCTACTGATGAACATGTACAGTCGTGGCCAAAAGTTTTGAGAATGACACAAATATTAGTTTTCACAAAGTTTGCTGCTAAACTGCTTTTAGATCTTTGTTTCAGTTGTTTCTGTGATGTAGTGAAATATAATTACACGCACTTCATACGTTTCAAAGGCTTTTATCGACAATTACATGACATTTATGCAAAGAGTCAGTATTTGCAGTGTTGGCCCTTCTTTTTCAGGACCTCTGCAATTCGACTGGGCATGCTCTCAATCAACTTCTGGGCCAATTCCTGACTGATAGCAACCCATTCTTTCATAATCACTTCTTGGAGTTTGTCAGAATTAGTGGGTTTTTGTTTGTCCACCTGCCTCTTGAGGATTGACCACAAGTTCTCAATGGGATTAAGATCTGGGGAGTTTCCAGGCCATGGACCCAAAATGTCAACGTTTTGGTCCCCGAGCCACTTATTTATAACTTTTGCCTTATGGCACGGTGCTCCATCGTGCTGGAAAATGCATTGTTCTTCACCAAACTGTTGTTGGATTGTTGGAAGAAGTTGCTGTTGGAGGGTGTTTTGGTACCATTCTTTATTCATGGCTGTGTTTTTGGGCAAAATTGTGAGTGAGCCCACTCCCTTGGATGAGAAGCAACCCCACACATGAATGGTCTCAGGATGCTTTACTGTTGGCATGACACAGGACTGATGGTAGCGCTCACCTTTTCTTCTTCGGACAAGCCTTTTTCCAGATGCCCCAAACAATCGGAAAGAGGCTTCATCGGAGAATATGGCTTTGCCCCAGTCCTCAGCAGTCCATTCACCATACTTTCTGCAGAAGAGCAATCTCTCCCTGATGTTTTTTTTGGAGAGAAGTGGCTTCTTTGCTGGCCTCACTGTGCGTGCAGATGTGCTCACACCTGCCTGCTGCCATTCCTGAGCAAGCTCTGCACTGGTGGCACTCCAATCCCGCAGCTGAATCCTCTTTAGGAGACTATCCTGGCGCTTGCTGGACTTTCTTGGATGCCCTGAAGCCTTCTTAACAAGAATTGAACCTCTTTCCTTGAAGTTCTTGATGATCCTATAAATTGTTGATTGAGGTGCAATCTTAGTAGCCACAATATCCTTGCCTGTGAAGCCATTTTTATGCAACGCAATGATGGCTGCACGCGTTTCTTTGCAGGTCACCATGGTTAACAATGGAAGAACAATGATTTTCAAGCATCACCCTCCTTTTAACATGTCAAGTCTGCCATTTTAACCCAATCAGCCTGACATAATGATCTCCAGCCTTGTGCTCGTCAACATTCTCACCTTAGTTAACAAGACGATTACTGAAATGATCTCAGCAGGTCCTTTAATGACAGCAATGAAATGCAGTGGAAAGGTTTTTTTGGGATTAAGTTAATTTTCATGGCAAAGAAGGACTATGCAATTCATCTGATCACTCTTCATAACATTCTGGAGTATATGCAAATTGCTATTATAAAAACTTAAGCAGCAACTTTTCCAATTTCCAATATTTATCTAATTCTCAAAACTTTTGGCCACGACTGTATATATGTTGCATATAGGTTAACCACCTCAGCCCCCAGTGCTTAAAGAGGACCTTTCACCCGAAGAAAGTATGTAAACTCACCATAAAGATGTGTAGAGCGGCACCCAGGGATCCCCCTGCACTTACTGTTATCCGTTCTCCGGTTATAGCCTCCGGTATGTTTGCAGTTAGGCTCCACCCACTTGAGCCTGCCGTGGTCTCCTTCTCCTATGCTGTACCGCTGGCCAATCGCAGCGCTCAACTTGTGACAAAAAATAAAAAATTCTAGGAACTCGCCATGCCCATCATGGAATACCTTTGGGTGTCTTCTTTCCAAAATGGGGTCACTTGTAGGGTAGTTATACTGCCCTGGCATTCTAGAAGCCCAAATGTGTGGTAAGGAGTTTGAAATCAAATTCTGTAAAAAATGACCAGTGAAATCCGAAAGGTGCTCTTTGGAATATGGGCCCCTTTGCCCACCTAGGCTGCAAAAAAGTGTCACACATGTGGTATCTCCGTATTCAGGAGAAGTTGGGGAATTTGTTTTGGGGTGTCATTTTACATATACCCATGCTGGGTGAGATAAATATCTTGGTCAAATGCCAACTTTGTATAAAAAAATGGGAAAAGTTGTCTTTTGCCAAGATATTTCTCTCACCCAGCATGGGTATAAGTAAAATGACACCCCAAAACACATTCCCCAACTTCTCCTGAATACGGAGATACCACATGTGTGGCACTTTTTTGCAGCCTAGGTGGGCAAAGGGGCCCACATTCCAAAGAGCACCTTTCGGATTTCACTGGTCATTTTTTACAGAATTTGATTTCAAACTCCTTACCACACATTTGGGCCCCTAGAATGCCAGGGCAGTATAACTACCCCACAAGTGACCCCATTTTGGAAAGAAGACACCCCAAGGTATTCCGTGAGGGGCATAGTGAGTTCATGGAAGTTTTTATTTTTTGTCACAAGTTAGTGGAATATGAGACTTTGTAAGAAAAAAATAAATAAATAAATAAATAAATCATCATTTTCCACTAACTTGTGACAAAAAAAAAAAATTATATGAACTCGCTATGCCCAACAGCGAATACCTTGGGGTGTCTTCTTTCCAAAATGGGGTCACTTGTGGGGTAGTTATACTGCCCTGGCATTCTAGGGGCCCAAATGTGTGGTAAGTAGGTAAATGACCTGTGAAATCCGAAAGGTGCTCTTTGGAATGTGGGCCCCTTTGCCCACCTAGGCTGCAAAAAAGTGTCACACATGTGGTATCTCCGTATTCAGGAGAAGTTGGGGAATGTGTTTTGGGGTGTCATTTTACATATACCCATGCTGGGTGAGAGAAATATCTTGGCAAAAGACAACTTTTCCCATTTTTTTTATACAAAGTTGGCATTTGACCAAGATATTTATCTCACCCAGCATGGGTATATGTAAAATGACACCCCAAAACACATTCCCCAACTTCTCCTGAATACGGAGATACCACATGTGTGACACTTTTTTGCAGCCTAGGTGGGCAAAGGTGCCCAAATTCCTTTTATGAGGGCATTTTTAGACATTTGGATACCAGACTTCTTCTCACGCTTTGGGGCCCCTAAAATGCCAGGGCAGTATAAATACCCCACATGTGACCCCATTTTGGAAAGAAGACACCCCAAGGTATTCAATGAGGGGCATGGCGAGTTCATAGAAAAAAAAAAATTTTGGCACAAGTTAGCGGAAATTGATTTTTTTGATTTTTTTCTCACAAAGTCTCCCTTTCCGCTAACTTGGGACAAAAATTTCAATCTTTCATGGACTCAATATGCCCCTCAGCGAATACCTTGGGGTGTCTTCTTTCCAAAATGGTGTTATTTGTGGGGTGTTTGTACTGCCCTGGCATTTGAGGGTCTCCGCAATCATTACATGTATGCCCAGCATTAGGAGTTTCTGCTATTCTCCTTATATTGAGCATACAGGTAATGAGATTTTTTTTTCCCGTTCAGCCTCTGGGCTGAAAGAAAAAAATGAACGGCACAGATTTCTTCATTCGCATCGATCAATGTGGATGAAAAAATCTCTGCCAAAAAAAGAAAAAGGAGGGGAAAGGCGTCTGCCAGGACATAGGAGCTCCGCCCAACATCCATACCCACTTAGCTCGTATGCCCTGGCAAACCAGGTTTCTCCATTCACATCAATCGATGTGGATGAATAAATCATTGCCGGGATTTTTTTTTTTATATATACAAAGTGTTTGCCAAAGTATATGAACACCGCCGCCTCCTCAGCTCATATGCCTCGGCAAACGTATCTTTTACTGCAGAGGAGAAATCTCGTCTTGCAGCGCCGCATACACCGACTTGCGTGTAATCTGACAGCAGCAATGCTTCTGTCCGAATGCACATCAGTGCTGCAGCTAGTCGATCGATTGGTCCACCTGGAAGGTAAAAAAAGAAAAACAAAAAAGAAAAAACCAGGCCGCAACGCAATAAATTTATTAACTTTTGAACAGAACATATAAACTTTTTTTAACTTTTTTAACTGAACGTTAACTTTTTTACTTACCGGTATTTTTTTGTTTTTTTTACCTTTATAGAACTAACCTCTCCTTCCCCATGGGACAATGTGCAAAGCGCAAATCGCCCAAAGATGTGGCGAAGTACGTTATGCACTTTATCCCAGGTGAAAGGAGAGGTTTGCAGCAGCTGTGAGTAAAAGGGCCCTAATAGCCCTGTGTGCCTGTCCTGTGAGATGCAATCCCTATGCTAAGTGTACCTGTGTGTGGTACTTCCGGAAACACTCTCCATAGCATAGGGCAGGGTGGTCAGGACAGTCAGGACAGAAATAGCGGGTGTCACGCCTTATTCCACTCCTGCTACAGACACGACATCTTTTTCGGGGTGACGGTTGGGTTGAGGTACCAGGAACGACACTGGGGAAATGTCGCTCGTGTAGACGGCTAACTACACTGGTGGATGGGGCCACGGAACCTCCTGGATAAAGGAGGTTCTCAATGATCTCTTCCTGGAATTTGAGGAAGGATCGTGTTCTCCCAGCCTTACTGTAGAGAACAAAACTATTATACAGCGCCAATTGAATTAAATATACAGACACCTTCTTATACCAGCGTCTGGTTCTGCGGGAAACTAAGTACGGAGACAACATCTGGTCATTGAAGTCCACCCCTCCCATGAGCGCATTATAGTCGTGGACACAGAGGGGCTTTTCAATGACACGGGTTGCTCGCTCAATTTGTATTGTCGTGTCTGCGTGAATGGAGGAGAGCATGTAAACGTCACGCTTGTCTCTCCATTTCACCGCGAGCAGTTCTTCGTTACACAAGGCAGCCCTCTCCCCCCTTGCAAGACGGGTGGTTACAAGCCGTTGGGGGAAGCCCACGCGACTAGTTCGCGCAGTGCCACAGGCGCAAATCCGTTCTAGAAACAAATGCCTAAAGAGGGCCACACTTGTGTAGAAATTGTCCACATAAAGGTGGTACCCCTTGCCGAATAAGGGTGACACCAAGTCCCAGACTGTCTTCCCACTGCTCCCCAGGTAGTCAGGGCAACCGACCGGCTCCAGGGTCTGATCTTTTCCCTCATAGATCCGAAATTTGTGGGTATAGCCTGTGGCCCTTTCACAGAGCTTATACAATTTGACCCCATACCGGGCACGCTTGCTTGGGATGTATTGTTTGAAGCCAAGGCGCCCGGTAAAATGTATTAGGGACTCGTCTACGCAGATGTTTTGCTCTGGGGTATACAAATCTGCAAATTTCTGGTTGAAGTGGTCTATGAGGGGCCGAATTTTGTGGAGCCGGTCAAAAGCTGGGTGGCCTCTGGGATGGGAGGTGGTGTTGTCGCTAAAATGCAGGAAACGGAGGATGGCCTCAAATCGTGCCCTGGACATAGCAGCAGAGAATATGGGCATGTGATGAATCGGGTTCGTGGACCAATATGACCGCAATTCATGCTTTTTAGTTAGACCCATGTTGAGGAGAAGGCCCAAAAAAATTTTAATTTCGGAAACTTGGACTGGTTTCCACCGGAAAGGCTGGGCATAAAAGCTTCCCGGGTTGGCGGATATAAATTGTGTGGCATACCGATTTGTCTCTGCCACGACTAAGTCCAAGAGCTCCGCAGTCAAGAACAGCTCAAAAAATCCCAGGGCCGAACCGATTTGAGCCGTCTCAACCCGAACTCCAGACTGGGCGGTGAAAGGGGGAACTAATGGTGCGGCTGAAGTTGGTGACTGCCAATCAGGGTTTGCCAGCACCTCAGGGATTCTAGGGGCTCTACGGGCCTATCTGTGCGGTGGCTGCGACGGGGTAACTACTGCACGTGCCACCGTACCAGCTTCAACTGCCCTTCTGGTGCTCGCCACGTCACCATGTTGTACGGCAGTGCTGGTACTAGGTCCAGGGAGGGCTGCGCTGCTGGTGTATGCCTCACCACGTGATCCGCCAGCGACAGCCCCACTCTGCTGCTCTTGAAGCGGATCCTGCACAACCTGTGGTCTAGCGACACGGGGCCTGGTACGCCTGGTGCTATCAGGGACCTCCACCTCCTCGTCCGAACTTTGGGTCAGAGAGCCACTGCTTTCTACAGGTTCATATTCTGACCCTCTAGATTCGTCAGATGAGGGTTCCCATTCCTCATCCGACTGGGTCAGAATCCTGTAGGCCTCTTCAGAAGAATACCCCCTGTTTGACATTTTGGACTACTAAATTTAGGGGTATTCCCTGAGGCTACCTAAGAAAAAAAGCAAGCCTGTCTTACAAAGGGGAGGCTAGCGAAGTACCGGAGGCCGCTGCGGTTGATAAAAAATATCAAAACAGATTTTTTTTATCGCCGCAGTGCGTGTAAAATGAATGTGCAGTGATCAAAAAAATATATATTTTTTGTCACTGCGGTGGGGCGGGCGTGGGTGAACGCATGTGTGGGCTACCGATCAGGCCTGATCAGGCAAACACTGCGTTTTGGGTGGAGGGCGAGCTAAGGTGACACTAATACAATTATAGATCTGACCGTGATCAGTTTTGATCACTTACAGATACTATAAAAGTACAAATGCTGATTAGCGATACGCTAAACAGCGAATAAGTGACTGCGGTGCGGTGGGCTGGGCGCTTACTCACGCTAAACTACCTAACCAAGGGGCCTAAACTATCCCTAAAACCTAACAGTCAATACCAGTGAAAAAAAAAAAGTGACAGTTTACACTGATCACTTTTTTTCCTTTCACTAGTGATTGACAGGGGCGATCAAAGGGGTGATCAAAGGGTTAATTGGGGTGCAGGTGGGTGATCTGGGGCTACAGTGAAGTGTTTGGTGCTACTCACAGTTCAGTCTGCTCCTCTGCTGGATCCAACCGACGAAAAGGACCAGCAGAGGAGCAGAGAAGCCATATAACAGATCATATTTACTAATATGATCTGTTATATGGCTTGTGATTGGATTTTTTTAAAATCGCCAGCCTGCCAGCCAATTATCGTTGCTGGCAGGCTGGTGACGAACTTGTTCTTTAACTTTTGCCGGCCCGCGATGCGCATGCGCGGGCCGGCTTTGAGCGAAATCTCGCATCTCGCGAGATGACGCGTATATGCGTGACTGTGCGCAGCGCTGCCACCTCCGGAATGCGAATCTGCGTTAGGCGGTCTGGAGGTGGTTAATAAGAGTACATATCATAGTCGGGAGGGAGAAGGGGGGAAGCTGGTCAAAAGTTTGCTATTTTTAGTTACGCCCCTGGCCTGGGACAAGGCAAATTTACCATTATTGTGTCTGAAAATGTTGGACAATCCTGGCAAATATGCAACTGTTGAAGTGCAATCTATTACATTGGTTGCACACTACAAAACTAAAGTCAAGGATCTCTGAGGATATTTTTGGTCCCTCAATATACATACAGTAATTTCAGCATGGCTGTACTCTTGTGGAGGGTGGGGGTGGAGATTGGAAATGATTGCAGAGAAAATTTGTCTTTGTTGCCTATAGCAGTAGATTGCCTATGAGTGATTGCAATCTCAGTCCACTTTATTGTTATGGCCTTATGTTGAAAAAATGGGTAAAAAAATGATGTTAGCATGTTGGAGATATGTGAATTCTATGGAGGAGTAAAAATATGTGAATATGTCAATCTCAATTCTATGGAGGAGTAAAAATAAAATCTGTTCCCTTTACAGGGCTAATTTAAAATAATTTAATATGGAACAACGTTATATGTAAAAAGCAGTTTTCTTCCAGTCTTCATATTATCACTAAAAACTCATTAACATGATGATTCCCACTGCAATAGAAGCTAAGCTCATTTTGCTAACGCTATTTAAATATCAAATGAAATGAGCTGCTTGAATGGAGAATCTCCACACAATGAATGTAGAATTAAAGGGAACCTGTCACCTCCAAAACACATTTTAAACCGACATCATTACCTTACAGTAACCCTCAGTGTGTTCCTAATCATGTTTTTCATTCCTCCACTGGTTGTTGTATGCTTTATATAAACGCTGTTTTAATCTGTGTTTTCGCTATCCTCAGAGTCAGCTTGAAGTCAAGGGGGCGGCGGCCTCCTTGCTTCAAGTCAAGCTAAGCCCGTCCCTTACCCGTCCTCCCTTCACAGTGATTGACATCCTGCTGTGAGGCTGGGATTGTGCAATTCTCGCGGAATTCTCCTGCACTCAGCCGGCCGCTTTCCTCTCTCTGCGCATGCGCCGGGCGCACACGCACGATGGAAAAGCCCGACGCTAGTGCAGAGAGAGGAAAGCAGCCAGCTTAAAGGTTAAGTTTAAGTAGATGATCTTACTTTCAATTTCACACAGCTGTCAGGTTGCTGCTCTGATGTCTTTAGTGTTGCCCTTATCCTTGAACTCCTGACAACTCACAAATACTCATTTAGGCCATATTCTTATCAGGTTGATGAGTTTAGCTATGCTGAGTGTTAATGAGCTGTCAGGAATTCAGAGATAAGGTCTACACATGAGTCATTAGAGTGGCAACCTGATGGTTCAGTGTGAAACTGAAAGGAAGATACTCTGCAGACAGATTGAAAGTTAATGCTGCAGAACAAGAATTGTTGAAATTGAGTCAAGACCAATTGAAAAATGTTTTTTGTGTGTGCCAAAAATGATTAGAATGCAATCCTAAAAAAAGCCCCCAAGGTTTTCATAGCCTTTAAGCTAACTGTTACATTGGTTAAACTAGCAGAATGAAACAAATTATTACTGGATACATTAATAATGCAGATTGTCGAATGGTTCTTACGCGATTGCTCCTTCCCTTCAGTTAAACACATTAACGGGCATCTGTCAGCAGATTTGTACCTATGACACTGGCTGACCTGTTGCATGTGCACTTGGCAGCTGAAGGCACCTGTGTTGGTTCCATGTTTAAATGTGTTCGCATATGAACATGAGAAAATAATGTTTTAATATATGCAAATGAGTCCCTAGGAGCAACAGGGGCGTTGCCGTTACACCTAGAGGCTCTGCTCTATCTGCATCTGCACTTTGATTGACAGGACGAGGTGTGATCAGGGTTACACTGCCTAGCCCTGTAAATGAAAGTGCAGGGGGTGTGGCAGTTGCAGACAGAGCAGAGCCTCCAGATATAACGGTAACACCCCCGTTGCTCCTAGAAGCTCATTTACATACATTAAAATATAATGTGCAAGCACATATTTCCATGAGACCAACACAGATGCCTTCAGCTGCCAAGTGCACATGTAACAGGTGATCCAGTTTCATAGGTGCAAACCTGCTGACAGATGGCCTTTAAGTGCTATTAACTACAGCATCAAAGGGTTAAAAAACAAGATCAAAGTTATCTTTGATCCTGGCTATTAGAGCAGCACTTGCAAATGATGTTAATGACACCATTCCTGTGCCCGCAAAATCAGTGAGCTAGTAACATCACGTGACTGGTGGTGTACTTTTACAAATTAGGGCATTCAGTGGTTAATTTTGACATTCATGAATTCAAATGATAGAGTCCATATCTTTCCATGTATTTTTAATTTAATAATCCCAGACTGGAAGCTGGTTGAGGGCTATCACCTTCCCACCTCACCAACCTTATTTCCTTTACGTTCTATACAAAGGGAGCTATAGTCCTTTAGTCATTTACTATAAATATGCATTTTAAAGCACAGGAGCTGATTCAATGCGCCATTGTAATCATTTCTGGTAATCATAATTAGCTGTGACACACCTTTCATCATTCGTTATTTTCATATGAAATATGCAAATGAGGCTGTGGTGTCAGCGCATCGCCTGGTTGGTACATTTTTAGACTTGAGACAAATGACATTTGTGTAATTATTCTTTGTGTACGAGGGAGTTAAATGTGATCCATGGAAATGAAGATGACATATAGTAACAATCAGTTTGCTGTGACAATTGCCAAGGTCTGTCACGTAGAATTTTGACTGCTCTGAAAAGAGACATTCTTCAACACAGACGTTATTATAAAGCCGAAATGTCGACTCACCTTTATTGCACTGAGTGCACTTGTAGTTAATGATCTGCTAGAGCTTTCCTTTCTTCAACTTTCCAGTTCGATGTCCCTTTACACTAGATAGTATACACTTACCAGATGTCTGGTATTTGTGCATGCGCATGCACGTACTATGGCCTGGATTTACTAATCCCATAGGTGGTGTAAGCTAGGTAGGTTGTCTACACCTGCACCAGATTTATTACAGTGTCTCAGGCTTTTGGATCCCATCAGGCGCAGGGAGCAGCTGCTACCTTCTCACCCACTAAACCTACACCTGGATTTTCACTGTTTAGTCATAAGGTACCTCCACTATCTCCAACCCCTTATTGTTCCATGTACTCTTCAAGCGTGGCACTCCTTAGCTTTGGGGTTCCTGCCTGGTTTTATGTGGGTTGCCCTTGATGAAGATGAGTTTTGAGTTTACTGAAGTGTGAGGCAATGATGGTTTAACGGTAGAACAGTGCTTTTACTAGAAATCAAAGTTGGTCTGCCTCTAAAGTATGTCCAGCATCCTGAGGCCTTCCATCTCCTGGACAAATTAGTTGTGCAGTCCATAAGCCTCTAAGACAAGTAATTTTAACAGCCTCTATTTTGCATGCACGTCCTCCTAACACTGGTTTGCTCTACAATGTCTCTTCTTTTTTCTTCCTCAAGAGCTGGTTTAAAAGATTTTTCTTTACATACACTCACCTAAAGAATTATTAGGAACACCATACTAATACGGTGTTGGACCCCCTTTTGCCTTCAGAACTGCCTTAATTCTACGTGGCATTGATTCAACAAGGTGCTGATAACATTCTTTAGAAATGTTGGCCCATATTGATAGGATAGCATCTTGCAGTTGTTGGAGATTTGAGGGATGCACATCCAGGGCACGAAGCTCCCGTTCCACCACATCCCAAAGATGCTCTATTGGGTTGAGATCTGGTGACTGTGGGGGTCATTTTAGTACAGTGAACTCATTGTCATGTTCAAGAAACCAATTTGAAATATGTACAGCACTAGTCAAAAGTTTGGACACACCTTTTTTAGTTTCTACATTGTAGATATGAAAGCGATAAAGAAACACATATTAAGCAGTAAAGAAAAAGGTGGTAAATAAGCTAGAATATGTTTAATATTTTAGATTATTCAAAGTACAGGGTGGGCCATTTATATGGATACACCTTAATAAAATGGGAATGGTTGGTGATATTAACTTCCTGTTTGTGGAACATTAGTATATGTGAGGGGGGAAACTTTTCAAGATGGGTGGTGACCATGGTGGCCATTTTGAAGTCGGCCATTTTGAATCCAACTTTTGTTTTTTCAATAGGAAGAGGGTAATGTGACACATCAAACTTATTGGAAATTTCACTCGAAAAACAATGGTGTGCTTTGTAGACAAAGACAGCACCAGAATGCACCAGAACCACCATGGGTAATATGCTCTAACTCTTTTGAGAAGAGAGTCAGATCAGGTCATCTGTTTTCAAACCATGAGGTGTGGTGCACAAAGGTTGGGGCTGGCTCCCATAAATCAGAACATCCAAATAGAAGAAAGTTTGTCA
Source organism: Bufo bufo (assembly GCF_905171765.1). Classification (NCBI taxonomy): domain Eukaryota; kingdom Metazoa; phylum Chordata; class Amphibia; order Anura; family Bufonidae; genus Bufo; species Bufo bufo. The sequence continues at coordinate 12,065 of NW_024400581.1, read as the reverse complement.
CTCTCTAAAATTTTCTATCCTTTATTATATTTTGAGGCACATACTTTCCAAAAGTCAAGTTTGTGTATGCTTATCGAGTGCTTCGAAACTCGTAAACGGATTAGATTTTAAACTTTAGTACTGGTTGAGGGGTGCGATATACCTGCTTCCACCAAATATTGATTCAGGGGTTCTATATACCTGGTTCCACAAAATAATGATTGAGGGGTGCGATATACCTACTTCTACAAAATACTGATTATGGGGTTCTATATACCTGCTTCCGCAAAATACTGATTGAGGGGTGCGATATAACTGCTTCCACAAAATACTGATGAAGGGGTTTGATATACCTGCTTCCACAAAATACTAATTGAGGGGTGTGATATACCTGCTTCTACCAAATTTTGATTCAGGTGTTCTATATACCTGTTTCCACAAAATACTGATTTAGAGGTGCGATATACCTGCTTCTACAAAATACTGATTAAGGGGTTCTATATACCTGCTTCCACAAAATACTGATTGAGGGTTGCCATATACTGGCTTCCACCAAATACTGATTGAGGCCTGCGATATACTGCTTTTCTTTAGGGACTTTGGCACAGGGTCATTTTGAAAATGACAGGCAGAAAAAAAGGCAGGCCGTTCTGCAGGGGTGGTAGGGGTCGGGCAGGTGCACCAGGCCGGAGCCTAAGTAGAAAGTTGAAGAAGGTGCGTGTGATTACGTCAAAGGACGCACCAGAGTTGGTTGAGTGGCTCACTCAGCCTTCCACTTCTGCACCCTCATCATCCTCTGCATCTGCACCCTCCTTACTTTCTGCTGTGTGGCCCCCCAAAGACACCACCACCACCATAGCCACTCTACTCGAGTCAGAGGAATTATTTTCCCATCCATTCTCAGACCTTACCAATGCGCAGCCATTCTTGCCATCGGATGAGGAAGAGGAGGTAGCAACAGCCGCCACCTAGCGGTCTCTGATAACAGTACCCAGATCAGCCCAAGGAGGGTGGTCCCCGCTGTTGCTGCCTACTCCGAGATCTCTAATGTCAGTGGTGGTGAAGGTGACGATGATGACATGTCAATGGACGTCACGTGGGTGGCCACAAGAGAGAAAGAGGAGGGGAGTTCAGAGGGAGAGACAGAGCAGCAGATAGGGAGGAGAAGGAGGAGAAGCAGGCAGAACTCGCAGTGCACAGGGGGCAAAAAGCAGACTGCAAATGTATCTGGAGCAAGCCAGCCACCATGCACGGTCACATCTTGCGCACCCAGGATGCCAACACAGCTGCTGACATGTGTCAGCTGCTGACAATAGTGTTGCCATCTGCAGCCTGTGCTGTCAACGCATAAGATGCGGTAGGCCCAACACTCACCTAGGGACGACCGCCTTAAGAAGGCACCTGACCTCCCATCACCGAGCCCAGTGAGAGCAACATCGTCAGAACCCACAAAGCCACACTCCCTGCGCTCCACGTCCTGCCTCTTCTCCTTCTCCTCTCTCCCATTTGTCCTTCACTACACCTGCCACCGTGCCGTTGTTGCGTTCATCTGGCACAAGGCAGGCTTCCGTGGCAAAAATGTTCGAGCGTAAAAAGTTGATGACTTCAGATAACCCTCTTGCCCAATGGCTGAACGCTGGCTTGTCGGAACTGCTAGCCAGCCAACTACTGCCATATAAACTGGTGGACTCAGAGGCCTTTAGAAAATTTGTGGCCATTGGCACACTGAAGTGGAAGGTCCCCGGAAGGAAATATTTCTCCCAGAAGGGCATCCCAGAGCTATATGGCCACGTTCAGTGGCAATTGAATATAACTCTGGCAAGATACATCTGAACACAGACATAACTTTTACTGCCCACTGGGTGAACCTTCTGAGGGCCGTTAAGCATGTAACCCGTGGCACCCGTGTGGATTTGGTGTTACTGCCACGGATTGCATGCAGGCCTGCCTCTTTTTCTCCTCCTCCTACTCCATCCTCCGTCTCCTCCACGGCTGACACCTTCGCCACACCGGTCCTGCACTGCTTTCAGCTCTGCAGTCACAAGCTGATCAGTGGCTAACCTCGCTCAATTTGACAGTTGGTAAAGTGGTGTGCGAGAACGGTGCCAATCTGCTGAGTGCGCTGAAACAGGGCAAAATGACACACGTGCCGTGCATGGCACATGTCCTGAACTTCTTGCGGCAGGCCAGGAAAATCTCTGGCCATTTTAGAAGATCTTACAAGGCCATGGCTCGCCTTGCTGACATTAAGCGGCGACACCACTTGCCTGTCAGACATCTGATTTGTGACAGCCCGACGTGCTGGAACTCCACCTTGTATATGCTTGATAGGCTACTGCAGCAGCAACGTGCCGTTAACAACTACCTGTACGAACTCGGCAGCAGGACAGGTTCTTGGAAGCTTGGTTTCTTTTCACCGCGCCAGTGGCTGCTCATGTGCGACGCATGCAGACCTCTGTGGCCATTTAATGAGATCACCAAACTGGTCAGTCGCAGCCAGGGCACCATCAGTGATATCGTATATTATGCCTTCTTTCTGGAGCGGGCTTTGCGTCGTGTCATTGATCAAGCCATTGAGGAGCAAGAGCTGGAAGATGAGGAAGTCGCAATGCTGAATGAATTCCCAGGGGGGCTACTCCATCTCAGACAAGTCAGCAGGAGTCTAAAGAGGAGTCAGAGGAGGATGGTGGCTGGGGGGAGGAGGAGGAGCAAGAAGAGCAGGCTTCGAGGGGGACTTAAAACTTTTCGGGGATCCCTGGTGTTGTCTGTGCCTGGGGGGAGGAGATCGAGGACGACATTCTCCTGGGCGATGAGCAGGGGCACTTCACCACTTCCAATTTAGTGCAAATGGGGGCCTTCATGCTCCAGTGTTTGAAGAGGGACCCCCATATAAAAAGCATAAAGGGCAAGGAACAGTATTTAATGGCAACGTACTTAGACCCCCGGTACAAACACAAAATGGCAGACATGTTACCAGCATTACAGAGGGCTGTCAGAATGCAGCATTTACAGGCCTTGCTGCGAGAGATGCTGCATTCTGCTGTTGCGGGCACTGGCAGAGGAATTTCCACCCACAGCGAAACAGGTGCGGGTACCAATCCTACCGCGCCTGCAAGAAAAGGGCGGTTTGAAGACGTGTTAGTCAGTCCGGATATGAGATCATTCTTGCAGCCAACCTATCGACAGCCGCCCTCCGGATCTAGCCTCAGGGAACGACTATACCGACCGGGGTCCGACTACATTGGGTTAACGACCGATGTGGACGCTCTGACAAGCGAGGAACCCCTGGACTACTGGGTATGCAGGCTTCACCTGTGGCCAGAGCTGGCACAATTTGCCATGGAACTCTTGGCTTGTCCCTCGTTGAGTGTCCTGACCGAAAGGACGTTCAGCGCAGCACGGGAAATCGTGACCGATAAGCGCACTTGCCTAGCTCACGACAGTTTGGACTACCTCACATTTCTAAAAATGAATGAGGCATGGATCTCAGAGGAATTCAACACCTGTGACGACCACATGTAATTGAATTTCCTCATGCCAGCCCACACATATCCGCAAAAAAGGGGGTTAGTCAGCACCTCCCAGTGCGCAGGTGCACGCTGTCATGGCAAAGACCTAGAGGAAAAAAAGAGACAATGCAACAGCACTCTGCAGATCAGGCAAAGTACAACAATGCTTACAAAAATTATGGTGCTAATACTACGCTTATTTATAAAAGCGAGATGCTTGGACAATGCATTTTGTACAAAACCATCTAAGCCCGTCTGCCGAACGTCAAGGCGATCTCTGTTAGACGGGTCCTAACACTAAATACTACCTGTTATGCGCCATAATGACAGCCATAAAATTCAGGGAGTGTTGGACCCACTTCTCGCTTTTATAAATAAGCTTAGTATTAGCACCATCATTTTTGTAAGCATTGTTGTACTTTGTCTGATTTGCAGAGTGCTGCTGCATTGTCTCTTTTTTTCCTCTAGCCCACACATATCCGCCATCACTCAGAACAAAGAATGGTCCTTGTTTATACAGCGGCATAAAAGGCCTTTTCTGTCAGGTGAATGCCTAATTTTTGGGGCCTCTACTCCAGTCGCCTACAGTATAATTTTTATCCAATGACCGCCTAATGTCCCTTCAGCCACATCATCACAAGATCTTTTCTGTCAGGTGAATGCCTAATTTTTGGGGCCTGTACTGGCCTACAGTAAAATTTTTAGCCAGTGACCGCCTAATGTACCTCCAGCTACATCATCACAAGTTCTTTTCTGTCAGGTGAATGCCTAATTTTTTGGGCCTGTACTGGCCTACAGTAAAATTTTTAGCCAGTGACTGCCTAATGTACCTCCAGCCACATAATCACTTGTTCTTTTCTGTCAGGTGAATGCATAATTTTTGGGGCCTGTACTCCACTGGCCTACAGTAAAATTGTTATGCACTGACCGTTTAATATACCTCCAGCCACATAATCATTTGTTCTTTACTGTCAGGTGAATGCCTAATGTTGGGGCCTGTACTCCACTGGCCTACAGTAAAATTGTTATTCAGTGACCGCCTAATATAATTATTTGATCTTTTCTGTCAGGTGAATGCATCATTTTTGGGGCCTGTACTCCAATGACCTACAGTAAAATTGTTATCCACTGACCGCCAAATATACCTCCTGCCACATAATCACTTGTTCTTTTCTGTCAGGTGAATGCATAATTTTTGGGGCCTGTACTCCACTGGCCTACAGTAAAATTGTTATCCACTGACCGTCTAATATTCCTCCAGCCACATAATCACTTGTTCTTTTCTATCAGTTGAATGCCTAATTTTCGGGGCCCGTACTCCCATGGCCTAAAATAAAAATTTCTAGGCTCCAGCAAGGCACATTTTTGAGAGTTTCCCTTTAAGATGCATAAAAATGGTCCCTGATTAAAATACATATTTTTTGTGGGAATTTTTGCCATTAATCCCCCTCTGGTATGTCATTGTCCATCTTGTGGGACTATTTCTGCACTTCTAGTAAGTATTTGGTGGCTGCAAATATGACCTGAAAGTTTTTCAGGTTCGCCTGCCATTAAAGTAAATGGGGCCCACCGCGAACGCGCGGTTCGCGAACATTTGATCGCGAACGCGTGTTCGCAAAACGTCCCGGTTGATGTTCGTCCATCACTAGTTATAACTCATAAATACAGTCACTGGTAAGAAGATTTCCTTAACTGCAGTTTACATCATGTACCTTTCTAGCAGGTCAGAGATTAGCAATTTTTGCAGGAGTTCCACTTTGATTAAGGATGAAAGATTTTAGCGAGTACTGAACCTTCTTCTGTTTGGATGATATGTCTTTTGACCTTTTTACAATTGCAGCGGACCACTGGTGACATGGGCCAGGGGTCCTTTTAAGATGTTAAAAGTGTTTTTGTCGTGACGCCAGTTGCATTTCAGCAACGAAGGACTAGGTCCCCTAAGTAGATGGTAGTGGTGAAACCCAGTGTAGGAATGCCAGAGTGGTATGAGGGAGGCCTAAGATGTCCCTCTAGGTGTTGTGGCTTTTGCACTTGTCATGGTGCTCCTACCTGGATATCCTGGAACCCCAGGCGTTGTAGTCCGAAGCAGTGCAAATAGGGTTATGGATGAAGTAGATGAAGAAACAAATTGAGTCCAGATTTGTATTGAAGTAGTTAACAGGTTTACTTGGCATAAACTCTCATCAGGGAACAGTCTTCCAACTTTATCTTGGTTACCAGCAAGCTTTGGCATGAAGTTCTAGCAGGCAAAAACTCTCAGCTCTGCTACATCTGAACTCTTTCAGCTCTGCTACTTTGGCTGGCTTAAATATGAACTTTTCCTTTCTGCTGCAACATCTCTCTTTGTCTGACTCTATCTTTATCCTTATCTTGTCAAGGGAAACTTTCCTCCTGGCTTTTGAAGCTTTCAGCTTGGGTCTCTATGCCCAGCAGAGCAGAACAAGCTCTGCTGGCTGGAACACAGTCTTCCCATTAGAGGGGCTGCTCTCAACTAACTTCCAACTAACTCAACTCCTCCCTCTCTAGAGAGGGGGCTAGAATGGAAGAGGGGTTCCATTCTAGCTAACACAGCTCTGCCAGAAGTGCCGCCATCTGTTGGTGAACCAGGCACATTGCACTTAAACCATTACAAAATCATAAATACAGTTACACATTGTGTAGAACCTAGGAATAAATACACATGATGATACAGAGTACATCACTAAGGACTCCCCTGCATAACGGAAACGGGATGGATCCGTTTTGCAGCCAATAGACTTCTATTATGATGGAATGAATAATGGAATGGCTCTAAAGGCATTCCGATATGCATTCCATCATAGAATTACGATATGGTCCGTGGTAACAGAATCCATAACGCAATTCACCTTTTACCACCAAACGAAGTGTGAACGAATTTCAAAATATGAAATTCGCTCATCTCTAATTATAATGCTTGAATGCACATGCTTATATGTATATCATGTAGCTCGGTAACATACATACTTTTCAGCTATATACAGTATATATTTTGTTATCCCTATAGCACTATACTGTCTATTATGAAAAGAGGTTTTTTTTTTATGAGATAGTGTCTATTCTCAATTATCAGTACCTTTGATATTGGTATCTTTCGACTTGGTAATTTTAATCTGATGTACAGTACAGACCAAAAGTTTGGACACACCTTCTCATTCAAAGAGTTTTCTTTATTTTGATGACTATGAAAATTGTAGATTCACACTGAAGGCATCAAAATTATGAATTAACACATGTGGAATTATATACATAACAAACAAGTGTGAAACAACTGAAAATATGTAATATTCTAGGTTCTTCAAAGTAGCCACCTTTTGCTTTGATTACTGCTTTGCACACTCTTGGCATTCTCTTGATGAGCTTCAAGAGGTAGTCCCCTGAAATGGTTTTCACTTCACAGGTGTGCCCTGTCAGGTTTAATAAGTGGGATTTCTTGCCTTATAAATGGGGTTTGGACCATCAGTTGCGTTGAGGAGAAGTCAGGTGGATACACAGCTGATAGTCCTACTGAATAGACGGTTAGAATTTGTATTATGGCAAGAAAAAAGCAGCTAAGTAAAGAAAAAAAAACGAGTGGCCATCATTACTTTAAGAAATGAAGGTCAGTCAGTCAGCCGAAAAATTGGGAAAACTTTGAAAGTAAGGGCTATTTGACCATGAAGGAGAGTGATGGGGTGCTGCGCCAGATGACCTGGCCTCCACAGTCACCGGACCTGAACCCAATCGAGATGGTTTGGGGTGAGCTGGACCGCAGAGTGAAGGCAAAAGGGCCAACAAGTGCTAAGCATCTCTGGGAACTCCTTCAAGACTGTTAGAAGACCATTTCAGGTGACTACCTCTTGAAGCTCATCAAGAGAATGCCAAGAGTGTGCAAAGCAGTAATCAAAGCAAAAGGTGGCTACTTTTGAAGAACCTAGAATATGACATATTTTCAGTTGTTTGTTATGTATATAATTCCACATGTGTTAATTCATAGTTTTGATGCCTTCATAGTCATGAAAATAAAGAAAACTCTTTGAATGAGAAGGTGTGTCCAAACTTTTGGTCTGTACTGTATGTCTATATTAATTAAAGATTGCGTATCTTATTATATATTTGCTGTATGTCGTTTGCCTCCTTCTTTGCTTAAGTATATATCTATTTAATTAAACATCACTTACTCTATTAGTGGTGATTACTAAAGATGAGCGAATTTTTCAAAATTCAATTCGGCTGGTTTGCCAAATTTTCAGAAAAAATTTGGTTCGATCTGAATTTAATTGTGTCGAATCGCGTTAAAGAAACATCTATTTCTTGGCTGCAGAGAGTCTTTATAGTTGTGTAGAACACTTTGCCTTGCAGTAACATGCATAGGGAGTCTGCTGTGATAGTGAAACAATACTGTGAGGCGCTCTTAGAATCATTGCACACTTCACTTATTTAAGCAGTCACGGGGCCAAAACTGACCAAATAACTTAAGTATGTGCTCAGCATTACTGGTCGATGTTAGCGTCAAGAAGAAGAGCACTCCTTTTACACCGTCGTCAGCTGATTCCACATAGATGTCTACAGAACCTGTTCTGTTAAACGCTTATACAAGTAGATGCCCCCGACAGAGTGGAGAGGGTGTCAGCAGTAAGTTTGTGTTGACGTCACTGATTATTTTGCCCTTCCTCTTATCCGTCAGAACAATAACCCACAAAAAACGGATCCTGTCTGTGGAGCATCCACCTTCACTCGGTCAGCATTTGGTCAGTAATCCATCAGTATTGCTAACGCCCAAAAAAAACAGGAGTGGAACCAAAACAGAGATGACATAAATGGAATATTTGCATGTCTTCTGTGTTTTGTACCCACTCCTGCTTTTGGCTATCAACTCACAAGCCAATTCTGATGGGACTATACAGGCCTTACAGCTGCTACACAGACAGGATCTGTTGTGCGTCTCATTTTTCCTTACTTCTGATCAAAAGAAAGGTCAAATAAATGATGATCTCAGACAGGCCGAAAGGCAAAGTAGTGGCCCAGCCATGAAGTGGGGAGGGTGGTGTAACGGATCACCTGGCACCCCGACTGAGTACCTCCGTTTACGGATGCGCCTAGCGTTTTCCTGAGGTTTCCAAGCACTCTGGCAGACACCACAATCACCGAACCGAAGAAGCCTATAAATCCTTTTTCAAGCATGTGAATGCTGTAGGCAGTTGAATAGGAACCATACGAATAGGTTTTCACTCCTAGCAGTCAAACTGGGACAGCATGCAATAAATCCTCCCCCAAGAATGAGACTACACTTCACCTTGAGGGTTAAAACAGGAACTTTATTTAGACACAGCACACCACTTTAAACTCCCCAACAGCCTCATTTACATACAATAGGGTACCTAGAACTATGGTACAAGGAAGGGTGGGGCCAGACAATAGCAAGGGCTGATGGGAGATGGAGGAGGGACAGAGCAGATGGTTTAAACTGGTGTCCCTGTAACAACACATTGCTGGAGAAACAATGGGACAGGAAAAAGGGGGAGAAGAGGCACAGAAAAGCAATGCCTCCAATACAGTAAACATCACAGTAAGAGCAAGATATATACAGTTTACAATACACAGCAATACGATCCAACCAACCCCACAATAACATACATAATATTAAAGACAGCCCGAATGCAATCTGCTACACTGTCTTAAAGGGCATTGTTCCTAAAAGTCATAATATGTCCACGGATGGCCATTAAAGGGCCAGTAGCAGCAATATAAAAAACCACATGCCCAAATATTGCATTCAAACGTACCAATTTATCAGGGGCCATAGTCAGCAGGTAGGAGGCGGGCAGCCAGGCCTCTCCAATGCCCAGTGGCGAGGCGGGTTCCGCCACAGGTGGGAACAGCATTAGAAGTCCACAGAGTGGCCCTAGACATAGTGGTGAGGTGGAAGCAGCATGAGGAGACCACAGAGTGGCCCAATGACAGAGTATGGAGGTGGTGGCAGCATCAGGAGGAGAACACAGAGTGGCACAATGTCAGTATGGAGGTGGCAGCAGCATTAGTAGGCCACATAGTGGCAAGGTGACATATAGTGAAGGTGGCAGCAGCATCAGGAGATGACAGAGTGGCAAGGTGACATGGTGTGGAGGTGGCAGCAGCATCAGGAGGCCACAGAGTGGCAAGGTGACATAGTGTGGAGGTGGTAGCAGCATCAGGAGGCTACAGAGTGGCAAGGTGACATAGTGTGGAGGTGGCAGCAGCATGAGGAGACTAAAGAGTGACCCGGTGACAGAGTGTGGAGACGGCAGCAGCATCAGGAGACCACAAAGTGGCAAGGCGACATAGTGTGGAGGTGGCAGCAGCATCAGGAGGCCACAGAGTGGCAAGGTGACATAGTGTGGAGGTGGCAGCAGCATGAGGAGACCACAGAGTGGCAAGGTGACATAGTGTGGAAGTGGCAGCAGCATCAGGAGACCACAGAGTGACCTTGTGACAGAGTGGGGAGGTGGGTGGCAATAACAATACCTGCTGATGAAGGTGGTTTTAAGAAGGAGCATTTGGCATCAGATGTGTGGCATCCGGCAGGCAGAATAGTATCTGAGGCAGGTAGCCAGAAGAAACCGGTCAAAGTGTTGGTGTGACACCATGGATGATCTAGTCTGATGCATCAGGCATTGGTGGGTGGAAATCCTGGCTGATCCACGCCTGATTCATCTTGACAAAGGTCAGTCTCTCCACATTTTGGGTGGACAGGCGAGTTCTTCTTGGGGTAATTATGGCCCCCGCTGCACTAAACACCCGCTCTCTGATGCCACACTACTGGCCAGGCAGGACAGCTTTTCCAGGGCAAACTCTGCCAGTTGTGGCCACAAATCCAGTTTGGCTGCCCAGTAGTCCAGCGGATCTTCAATGTGGGGTGGCAGGGTGCACTCCAAGTATGCCATCACCTGCTAGTTCAGGTCCTGACCTAGGTCTAGCTGTTGCTGCTGCTGATGAGTATTTTCTTCACTATGCGGGTGAAGAAAGCTGCTAATCAGCGACTCTAGACTCAGGCTGCTGCTTATGGAGCTGGTACTGCTACCACCATCCCACCCGTCCCCAGCAGATATGGCAGTGAAACGTGAGCGCAGAGGGCCCCCCCCGGTTAGACCTGCAAGAGGATGGACGATGGCGCAGATAGGCAGTGGCCAACTGACTACATAGGATGTCTCTATAGTAGTTCAGTTTGTCCTTCCTCTCAGCGGGTGTAAAAAAGGCCCCCATTTTGGACTGGTAGTGAGGGTCCAACAAGGTGGAGAGCCAGAAGTCATCCCTCTGCCGAATGGTGACAATTCGGCTGTCTCTACACAAGCAAGTAAACATGCATCGGGCCATTTGTGCAAGTGACTCGGAGAGACTCCCTGCCTCCATCTCCACTGCATACTGCCACGGTGTGTCTGGGTCCTCTGCCTCGTCTTCCTCATTGCCCTGTAGTATTTCTGGCTGCTCCTGCTCCTCTTCTTCTGTCACCTGTGTAAAAAACCACCCATTTCGCTACACATTGCTTGTGCTCCAATGTCCTCCTCTTCCAGTTTAGTCCCTACAGGGTTCATGTGGCTGTGAGACCTAGGCACCACGCCTCCAGTCCCCTTACCAGACAGATTTACCGGCATCTGTTAGAGGACATGAAGCAGTGGAATGACATTGTTCATCCCGTAGTCCTGGTGACTGACAAATAACGTGGCGTCCTGAAAGGGCATGAGCAAATGGCAGGTGTCACGCATGAGCTGCCACTGGATGACAATGAAGTTACTCAGGGGAGTACTCCTGTCCTCTTGGATCATCAAGAAATCATTTATGGCCTTTCTCTGTTCGTATAGTTGGTAACTATATGGAGGGTGGAACATATGACTGCACCACTCAAACGGCAAATATATTTTTCTTTTGCCACTAATACATGCCACAAAAGGGCTTTAGGACATACAACTGCACAGCTGAACAGCAAATATATTTTTATTTTGCCACTATTACAGGACAAAAAGGGCTTTAGAACATATAACTGCACCGCTGAACGGCAAATATATTTTTCTTTTGCCACTAATATACACCACAAAAGGCTTTAGAACATATATTTGCCATTCAGCGGTGCAGTTATATTTTTCTTTGCCACTAATACATGAAAAAAAACATTCTCCCACTGGCCCCTGGTACTGCCCATATGGCACAGGTTGGTTAGCGTTAGGTCCCGTGCCACCTGAGATACCTTGACGTGGTGCGCGGGCTCCGGTATGTTTTTCATATAAGGATATATTGGCTAAAGTCTAATTTTAACATCAGTGTGAGGGTTTAGTCAGATTTTGTTGATTGCATCCACCACAGTAGTGCACCTATTTTTCTAAATGTTTATTTGATATAGTCAATTACATCCACACATTTTGCTATCTGGTGAAGGATGTCTATGTGGCACTTATGGTCCACTGTGGGCAACCTCCATTGTACGCATTCTCGCCATTAGCAAAAAGGGGCTTTAGAACATATAACTGCACTGCTGAACGGCAAAATATATTTTTCTTTTGCCACTAGTACACGCAACAAAACTCTTTGGAATATATAACTGCACCG
>NW_024400580.1:0-26051 GCF_905171765.1 Bufo bufo | reverse complement strand
CAGTCCCACTCATATCTTGTGTCACAGTAGATTACATTTAAAAAAAAAAAAAACTTTTTGACTGTAATATAATTGCAGTTAGTTGCCTGCAAGCGTGAGTGTCAGGCCTACAGCGTGTACTGTGCCAACTACTGCCAATGCACAGTGCCACTAGTGCCACTCATATCTGGTGTCACAGTAGAATACATATTTTTTTTTAAATAAACTTTTTTGACTGTAATATAATTGCAGTTAGTTGCCTGCAAGCGTGTGTGTCAGGCCTACAGCCTGTTTTGTGCCAACTACTGCCAGTGCACAGGGCCACCATTGCCACTCATATCTTGTGTCACAGTAGATTACATATTTTTTTAAATATACTTTTTTGACTGTAATTTAATTGCAGTTAGTTGATTACAAGCGTGTGTGTCAGGCCTACAGCGTGTACTGTGCCAACTACTGCCAGTGCACAGTGCCACCAGTGCCACTTATATCTGGTGTCACAGTAGATTACATAATAAAATATAACTTTTTGACTGTAATATAATTGCAATTAGTTGCCTGCAAGCGTGTGTGTCAGGCCAACGGCGTGTACTGTGCCAACTACTGCCAGTGCACAGTGCCACTCATATCTTGTGTCACAGTAGATTAAATTTTTTTTTTTATATACTTTTTTGACTGTAATTTAATTGCAGTTTGTTGCCTACAAGCGTGAGTATCAGGCCTACAGCGTGTACAGTGCCAACTACTGCCAGTGCACAGTGCCACCAGTGCCACTTATATCTGGTGTCACTGTAGATTACGTTAAAAAAAAAAAACTTTTTGACTGTAATATAATTGCAGTTAGTTGCCTGCAAGCGTGTGTGTCAGGCCTACAGCGTGTACTGTGCCAACTACTGCCAGTGCACAGTCCCACTCATATCTTGTGTCACAGTAGATTACATTTAAAAAAAAAAAAAACTTTTTGACTGTAATATAATTGCAGTTAGTTGCCTGCAAGCGTGAGTGTCAGGCCTACAGCGTGTACTGTGCCAACTACTGCCAATGCACAGTGCCACTAGTGCCACTCATATCTGGTGTCACAGTAGAATACATTTTTTTTTTAAAATAAACTTTTTTGACTGTAATATAATTGCAGTTAGTTGCCTGCAAGCGTGTGTGTCAGGCCTACAGCCTGTTTTGTGCCAACTACTGCCAGTGCACAGGGCCACCATTGCCACTCATATCTTGTGTCACAGTAGATTACATATTTTTTTAAATATACTTTTTTGACTGTAATTTAATTGCAGTTAGTTGATTACAAGCGTGTGTGTCAGGCCTACAGCGTGTACTGTGCCAACTACTGCCAGTGCACAGTGCCACCAGTGCCACTTATATCTGGTGTCACAGTAGATTACATAATAAAATATAACTTTTTGACTGTAATATAATTGCAGTTAGTTGCCTGCAAGCGTGTGTGTCAGGCCTACAGCGTGTACTGTGCCAACTACTGCCAGTGCACAGTGCCACCACTCATATCTGGTGTCACAGTAGATTACATAAAAAAAATTAAATTTTTTTTGACTTTATTATAATTGCAGTTAGTTGCCTGCAAGCGTGTGTGTCAGGCCTACAGCTTGTATTGTGCCAACTACTGCCAGTGCACAGTGCCACCACTCATATCTTGTGTCACAGTAGATTACATTTTTTTTTTATATATACTTTTTTTACTGTAATTTAATTGCAGTTTGTTGCCTACAAGCGTGAGTATCAGGCCTACAGCGTGTACAGTGCCAACTACTGCCAGTGCACAGTGCCACCAGTGCCACTTATATCTGGTGTCACAGTAGATTACATAAAAAAAAAAAACTTTTTAACTGTAGTATAATTGCAGTTAGTTGCCTACAAGCGTGTGTGTCAGGCCTACAGCGTGTACTGTGCCAACTACTGCCAGTGCATAGTGCCACTCATATCTTGTGTCACAGTAGATTACATTTAAAAAAAACTAAAACTTTTTTCACTGTAATATAATTGCAGTTAGTTGCCTGCAAGCGTGTGTGTCAGGCCTACAGCGTGTACTCTGCCAACTACTGCCAGTGCACAGTGCCACCAGTGCCACTCATATCTGGTGCCACAGTAGATTACAAAAAAAATAAAAAATCTGTTTTTAACTGTAATATAATTGCAGTTAGTTGCCTGCAAGCGTGTGTGTCAGGCCTACAGCGTGTACTGTGCCAACTACTGCCAATGCACAGTGCCACTATTGCCACTCATATCTGGTGTCACAGTAGAATACATTTTTTTTTAAAAATATAAATTTTTGACTGTAATATAATTGCAGTTAGTTGACTGCAAGCGTGTGTCAGGCCTACAGCGTGTTTTGTGCCAACTACTGCCAGTGCACAGGGCCACCAGTGCCACTCATATCTTGTGTCACAGTAGATTACATATTTTTTTAAATATACTTTTTTGACTGTAATTTAATTGCAGATATTTGATTACAAGCGTGTGTGTCAGGCCTACAGCGTGTACTGTGCCAACTACTGCCAGTGCACAGTTCCGCCAGTGCCACTTATATCTGGTGTCACAGTAGATTACATAAAAAAATAAAACTTTTTGACTGTAATATAATTGCAGTTAGTTGCCTGCATGCAAGCGTGTGTGTCAGGCCTACAGTGTGTACTGTGCCAACTACTGCCAGTGCAATGTGCCACTCATATCTTGTGTCACAGTAGATTAAATTTGTTTTTAAATAAACTTTTTTGACTGTAATATAATTGCAGTTAGTTGCCTGCAAGCGTGTGTGTCAGGCCTACAGCGTGTACTGTGCCAACTACTGCCAGTGTACAGTGCCACCACTCATATCTGGTGTCACAATAGATTACATTTAAGAAAAAAAACTTTTTTTTACTGTAATATAATTGCAGTTAGTTGCCTGCAAGCGTGTGTGTCAGGCCTACAGCGGGTTTGTGCCAACTACTGCCAGTGCACATTGCCACCAGTGCGACTCATATCTTGTGTCACAGTAGATTAAATTTTTTTTAAATATACTTTTTTGACTGTAATTTAATTGCAGTTAGTTGATTACAAGCGTGTGTGTCAGGCCTACAGCATGTACTGTGCCAACTACTGCCAGTGTACAGTGCCACCAGTGCCACTCATATCTGGTGTCACAGTAGATTACATTTAAATAAAAAGAAAACATTTTTGACTGTAATATAATTGCAGTTAGTTGCCTGCAAGTGTGTGTGACAGGCCTACAGCGTGTACTGTGCCAACTTCTGCCAGTGCACAGTGCCACCAGTGCCACTCATATCTGGTGTAACATTAGATTACATTTAAAAAAAACTAAAACTTTTTTGACTGTCATATAATTGCAGTTAGTTGCCTGCAAGTGTGTGTGTCAGGCCTACAGAGTGTACTGTGCCAACTACTGCCAGTGCACAGTGCCACCACTCATATCTGGTGTCACAGTAGATTACATTTTTTTTTAAATATACTTTTTTGACTGTAATTTAATTGCAGTTAGTTGATTACAAGCGTGTGTGTCAGGCCTACAGCGTGTACTGTGACAACTACTGCCAGTGCACAGTGCCACCACTCATATCTGGTGTCACAGTAGATTACATTTAAAAAAAAAAACTTTTTTGACTGTAATATAATTGCAGTTAGTTGCCTGCAAGCGTGTGTGTCAGGCGTACAGCGTGTACTGTGCCAACTACTGCCAGTGCACAGTGCCACCACTCATTTCTGGTGTAACCACTTTTTTCCGGGGTGATCGGCGGCCATTTTGTGGCTTGTGGTGCGCCAGCACAAGCTACCACCAAGTGCATTTAACCATCAATAGTGTGGTTATTTTTTGCTATATCCTACATCAGGTGCAGGCTGAGCCTGTGTCACCCAAGTGCATTTAACCATCAATAGTGTGGTTATTTTTTGGCCATATACTACATCAGGTGCAGGCTGAGCCTGTGTCACCCAAGTGCATTTAATTATCAATAGTGTGGTTATTTTTTACTATATCCTACATCAGGGTCAAGCTTTCATCAAGTGCATTTAACCATCAATTGTGTGGTTATTTTTTGGCCATATACTACATCAGGTGCAGGCTGAGACTGTGTCACCCAAGTGCATTTAACCTTCAATAGTGTGGTTATTTTTTGGCCATATACTACATCAGAGGCAAGTTGAGCCTGTCACCCAGCGCCTAAAAAATAGGCCTGACATTTCTATTCCTCCAAATCAGTACTGTTTGAGCTGGTCAAGTTATTTTTATTGACCGTAAAAGCACAGTTTTTGTTCTGGGTTGAAAAACAATTCCCAAATTTACCATTCTCAAAATTAGTAGTTTCTGCTATATCAGGCCTACTTTAAATCTATCCCAAAAAGGGTATATTAGATTCAAGGTGCTGATAGTGTCATTCTGAAAAACTTAACACACACGCTACAGTGCAGATACAAGTCTAATTCTGTGATTAAACGTATACCTGTCACCCAGCGCCTAAAAAATAGGCCTGACATTTCTATTCCTCCAAATCAGTACTGTTTTAGCTGGTCAAGTTATTTTTAGTGACCGTAAAAGCACAGTTTTTGTTCTGGGTTGAAAAACAATTCCCAAATTTGCCATTCTCAAAATTAGTAGTTTCTGCTATATCAGGCCTACTTTAAATCTATCCTAAAAAGGGTATATTAGATTAAAGGTGCTGATAGTGTCATTCTGAAAAACTTAACACACACGCTAGAGTGCAGATACAAGTCTAATTCTGTGATTAAACGTATACCTGTCACACAGCGCCTAAAAAATAGGCCTGACATTTATATTCCTCCAAATCAGTACTGTTTTAGCTGGTCAAATTATTTTTAGTGACCGTAAAAGCACAGTTTTTGTTCTGGGTTGAAAAACTATTCCCAAATTTGCCATTCTCAAAATAAGTAGTTTCTGCTATATCAGGCCTACTTTAAATCTATCCCAAAAAGGGTATATTAGATTCAAGGTGCTGATAGTGTCATTTTGAAAAACTTACAGTGCAGATACAAGTCTAATTCTGTGATTAAACGTATACCTGTCACCCAGCGCCTAAAAAATAGGCCTCACATTTATATTCAGCTAAATCTGTCATTACTGGTGTGCCTGTATTAGTGTAATACGGTACCTAAATAGATAGCCAGACAGTGTTAGGTGTCTGTAAAAAAAGGCCTGAATTTTTATTCAATACATTGGCCCGAATAATATTTTTCTTATTGTGGTGAACGGTAACAATGAGGAAAACATCTAAAAAGGGACGCGGTCGTGGACATGGTCGTGGTGGTGTTAGTGGACCCTCTGGTGCTGGGAGAGGACGTGGCCGTTCTGCCACAGCCACACGTCCTAGTGTACCAACTACCTCAGGTCCCAGTAGCCGCAAGAATTTACAGGGATATTTGGTGGGGCCCAATGCCGTTCTAAGGATGGTAAGGCCTAAGCAGATACAGGCATTAGTCAATTAGGTGGCCGACAGTGCATCCAGCACGTTCACATTATCTCCCACCCAGTCTTCTGCAGAAAGCGCACAGATGGCGCATGAAAACCAAGCCAATCAGTCTGTAACATCACCCCCATGCATATCAGGGAAACTGTCTGAGCCTCAAGTTATGCAGCAGTCTCTTATGCTGTTTGAAGACTCTGCTGGCAGGGTTTCCCAAGGGCATCCACCTAGCCCTTCCCCAGGGGTGAAAGAGATAGAATGCACTAACGCACAACCACTTATGTTTCCTGATGATGAGGACATGGGAATACCACCTCAGCACAACTCTGATAATGACGAAACAGAGGTGCCAACTGCTGCGTCTTTCTGCAGTGTGCAGACTGAACAGGAGGTCAGGGATCAAGACTGGTTGCAAGACGATGCAGGGGACGATGAGGTCCTAGACCCCACATGGAATGAAGGTCGTGCCACTGACTTTCACAGTTCGGAGGAAGAGGCAGTGGTGAGACCGAGCCAACAGCGTAGCAAAAGACAAAGAGGGAGCAGTGGGCAAAATCAGAACACCCGCCGCCAAGAGACTCCGCCTGCTACTGACCGCCGCCATCTGGGACCGAGCACCCCAAAGGCAGCTTCAAGGAGTTCCCTGGCATGGCACTTCTTCAAACAATGTGCTGACGACAAGACCAGAGTGGTTTGCACGCTGTGCCATCAGAGCCTGAAGCGAGGCATTAACGTTCTGAACCTTAGCACAACCTGCATGACCAGGCACCTGCATGCAAAGCATGAACTGCAGTGGAGTAAACACCTTAAAAACAAGGAAGTCACTCAGGCTCCCCCTGCTACCTCTTCTGCTGCTGCCGCCTCGGCCTCTTCTGCTGCTGCCGCCTCGGCCTCTTCCTCCGCCTCTGGAGGAACGTTGGCACCTGCCACCCAGCAAACATGGGATGTACCACCAACACCACCACCTGCGTCACCAAGCATCTCAACCATGTCACACGGCAGCGTTCAGCTCTCCATCTCACAAACATTTGAGAGAAAGCGTAAATTCCCACCTAGCCACCCTCGATCCCTGGACCTGAATGCCAGCATTTCTAAACTACTGCCCTTTGAAATGCTGTCATTTAGGCTGGTGAACACAGACAGCTTCAAACAGCTCATGTCGCTTGCTGTCCCACAGTATGTTGTTCCCAGCCGCCACTACTTCTCCAAGAGAGCCGTGCCTTCCCTGCACAACCAAGTGTCCGATAAAATCAAGTGTGCACTGCGCAACGCCATCTGTGGCAAGGTCCACTTAACCACAGATACGTGGACCAGTAAGCACGGCCAGGGACGCTATATCTCCCTAACTGCACACTGGGTAAATGTAGTGGCGGCTGGGCCCCAGGCGGAGAGCTGTTTGGCGCACGTCCTTCCGCCGCCAAGGATCGCAGGGCAACATTCTTTGCCTCCTGTCTCCTCCTCCTCCTACTCAGCTTCCTCCTCCTCTTCTTCCACCTGCTCATCCAGTCAGCCACACACCTTCACCACCAACTTCAGCACAGCCCAGGGTAAACGTCAGCAGGCCGTTCTGAAACTCATATGTTTGGGGGACAGGCCCCACACCGCACAGGAGTTGTGGCGGGGTATAGAACAACAGACCGACAAGTGGTTGCTGCCGGTGAGCCTCAAGCCCGGCCTGGTGGTGTGCGATAATGGGCGAAATCTCGTTGCAGCTCTGGGACTAGCCGGTTTGACGCACATCCCTTGCCTGGCGCATGTGCTGAATTTGGTGGTGCAGAAGTTCATTCGCAACTACCCCGACATGTCAGAGCTGCTGCATAAAGTGCGGGCCGTCTGTTCGCGCTTCCGGCGTTCACACCCTGCCGCTGCTCGCCTGTCTGCGCTACAGCGTAACTTCGGCCTTCCCGCTCACCGCCTCATATGCGACGTGCCCACCAGGTGGAACTCCACCTTGCACATGCTGGACAGACTGTGCGAGCAGCAGCAGGCCATAGTGGAGTTTTAGCTGCAGCACGCACGGGTCAGTCGCACTGCGGAACAGCACCACTTCACCACCAATAACTGGGCCTCCATGCGAGACCTGTGTGCCCTGTTGCGCTGTTTCGAGTACTCCACCAACATGGCCAGTGGCGATGACACCGTTATCAGCGTTACAATACCACTTCTATGTCTCCTTGAGAAAACACTTAGGGCGATGATGGAAGAGGAGGTGCCCCAGGAGGAGGAGGAGGAAGAGGGGTCATTTTTAGCACTTTCAGGCCAGTCTCTTCAAAGTGACTCAGAGGGAGGTTTTTTGCAACAGCAGAGGCCAGGTACAAATGTGGCCAGACAGGGCCCACTACTGGAGGACGAGGAGGACGAGGATGAGGAGGAGGTGGAGGAGGATGAGGATGAAGCATGTTCACAGCGGGGTGGCACCCAAAGCAGCTCGGGCCCATCACTGGTGCGTGGCTGGGGGGAAACACAGGACGATGACGATACGCCTCCCACAGAGGACAGCTTGTCCTTACCTCTGGGCAGCCTGGCACACATGAGCGACTACATGCTGCAGTGCCTGCGCAACGACAGCAGAGTTGCCCACATTTTAACGTGTGCGGACTACTGGGTTGCCACCCTGCTGGATCCCCAGTACAAAGACAATGTGCCCACCTTACTTCCTACACTGGAGCGTGATAGGAAGATGTGCGAGTACAAGCGCACGTTGGTAGACGCGCTACTGAGAGCATTCCCAAATGTCACAGGGGAACCAGTGGAAGCCCAAGGCGACGGCAGAGGAGGAGCAAGAGGTCGCCAACGCAGCTGTGTCACGGCCAGCTCCTCTGAGGGCAGGGTTAGCATGGCAGAGATGTGGAAAAGTTTTGTCACCACGCCACAGCTAACTGCACCACCACCTGATACGGAACGTGTTAGCAGGAGGCAACATTTCACTAACATGGTGGAACAGTACGTGTGCACACCCCTCCACGTACTGACTGATGGTTCGGCCCCATTCAACTTCTGGGTCTCCAAATTGTCCACGTGGCCAGAGCTAGCCTTTTATGCCTTGGAGGTGCTGGCCTGCCCGGCGGCCAGCGTTTTGTCTGAACGTGTATTCAGCACGGCAGGGGGCGTCATTACAGACAAACGCAGCCGCCTGTCTACAGCCAATGTGGACAAGCTGACGTTCATAAAAATGAACCAGGCATGGATCCCACAGGACCTGTCCATTCCTTGTGCAGATTAGACTTTAACTACCTCCCCTTAACCATTTATTATTGTACTCCAGTGCACTTCCTCATTCAATCCTATTTTTATTTTCATTTTACCATTATATTGCAGGGCAACCCAAAGTTGAATGAACCTCTCCTCTGTCTGGGTACCGGGGCCTAAATATGTGACAGTGGCCTGTTCCAGTGGTGGGTGACGTGAAGCCTGATTCTCTGCTATAAAATGAAGACTGATTCTGTGCTGACATGAAGCCAGATTCTCTGTTACGGGAACTCTCTCCTCTGCCTGGGTGCCTGGGCCTAAATATGTGACAGTGGCCTGTTTTAGTGGTGGGTGACGTGAAGCCTGATTCTCTGCTATGACATGAAGACTGATTCTGTGCTGACATGAAGCCAGATTCTCTGTTACGGGACCTCTCTCCTCTGCCTGGGTGCCTGGGCCTAAATATGTGACAGTGGTCTCTTCCAGTGGTGGGTGACGTGAAGCCTGATTCTCTGCTATGACATGAAGACTGATTCTGTGCTGACATGAAGCCAGATTCTCTGTTACGGGACCTCTCTCCTCTGTCTGGCTGCTGGGGCCTAAATATGTGACAGTGGCCTGTTCCAGTGGTGGGTGACGTGAAGCCTGATTCTCTGCTATGACATGAAGACTGATTCTCTGCTGACATGAAGCCAGATTCTCTGCTATGGCATGAAGAGACTGATTCTCTGCTGACATGAAGCCAGATTCTCTGTTATGGCATGAAGAGACTGATTCTCTGCTGACGTGAAGCCCGATTCTCTGCTATGGGACCTCTGTCCAATTGATATTGGTTAATTTTTTTTTTTTTTTTATTTTAATTCATTTCCCTATCCACATTTGTTTGCAGGGGATTTACCTACATGTTGCTGCCTTTTGCAGCCCTCTAGCTCTTTCCTGGGCTGTTTTACAGCCTTTTTAGTGCCGAAAAGTTTGGGTCCCCATTGACTTCAATGGGGTTCGTGTTCGGGACGAAGTTCGGGATCCGAACCCGAACATTTCCGGGAAGTTCGGCCGAACTACTCGAACCCGAACATCCAGGTTTTCGCTCAACTCTAGTGAGAAGTCTATTCCCTAGGATCGTGAACCCTATTTTTCACTTATTTATAGCCAGTGCCGCCATTTTTCCTTTGCATATTCTGACTCATTGGCTGAGCACGGCCTTCAGTTTTTTCTGGACTTTGTTTGCTTTTCATTTTCTATTATGTCTGTTACTGAATCCATTTCAACCAACGGTTGTGTGTACACAGCTGAAGATACTGAGCGCATCCTGCGTGACATTGGGGGAGATGCCACCTTCCTTAATACCCCTTCCACCAAAGAACTAAAACGCAAATTTGAGAATGTTTCCAAGCGTATGGTGTCCCTGCGCCTTCATATGATGACACTTGGAGAGTACCATAAGACACAAAGAATCCCAAGAGGGATGCGGTCCAATATACGGCCTAATTTGTTTTATAGTAATTCCACATTTTGTAAGAAATTTGAGGCATTATCTAACCGTTATTCTCTTGATTTTATTTTACTCAATATTGAGTTTTTGCAACATGAACTTACCAATTTAAATGGTGAAATACATGATATTGAGACCAATCTTCAGTCCCTTTTGTCTGCTGATGATTTTTCCAAATATCTGGAGGACATTTCCACACAAATGAAGCTTTTTCAAGCCGACTCTGAGGAGAATAAAAGAATCAAGTGGTGCAGAGACACCGAAGACTACAAAAAGGGCAATATTTACAACTGGCAGTTGGATAGACAGTACAATCCACAACCGAGAGATGTCAGAAAGAAAAGGAAAGTAACACAGTCTTCTTCCAGTGGTGACCAGGCCTCTTTTTTAGGCAGGGCCCCACAGACATCAGAGAAACGCGGCGACGCATCAGAAGAGGTGGCCACAGACACAGAAGGTACAGGCAGGCTACGCAGCAACAAGGCTCGGCATGCAATAACCAAAACCAATGCAGTGAAGAAGAGTAGCGGTTGTCAATTTGTCTTCCCAGGACTTGACCCCCCTGCAAGTGAGTGTTTTATCAAAAGGTTTTTCGTTTTGTCCCAGTTCTTCTGTGAACTGGTTTGAGTTGGAATCCAGTTTGTTTTCGTTTTTTCGCCGCATTAAGTTAAAAGTTTGGTTCCACAACAGGATTGGTGTTGAGAGACCCCAGATTAGTGAATTCACTCTGGGCTCCCTCAATTTATTCCAGAAGAGCAATTTTTTACCCAACATTAATGAACCAGCCATTGAAGCATACATCAGTGCTGTCCGACGGGGGTTGTCTGATCTTCGGTCTTCCACCCAGGGAGATCTGAGGTTCAGACGCCCTAATCTGACCAGCGCTGAGGTTGAGGCCCTAGACGCACTTAGATCTGACCCCTCCCTTGTCTTGAAGCCAGCAGACAAGGGTGGGGCGGTCGTAGTTATGGACACCTGTAAATATGTCAATGAGATCATGCGGCAGCTTGGGGATCCACAGGTATATAGAGTCTTGGATTCTGACCCCAGATTCAAAATAGCTGCTATTATACGCAAGTGTCTGGGAGATGCTGTGGTTGCTGGTATTATCGATGGAGGTCTGTGTGAATTTCTTGAGGTGGCACATCCAGTCACTCCGGTGATTTATGTGCTGCCCAAGATTCACAAGACCCTCATCGATCCCCCGGGACGTCCCATAGTCTCGGGGTCTGATTCCATCTCCAGCAACATAGCTATCTTTCTGGACAAAACACTACGTGATTTTTCTATTGGGGGGTCTTCCTATATACAAGATACCACAGATTTCCTTGTTAAATTACAACACATTGATGTACCGTATGATTCCTCCTTGATATTAGCATCATTCGATGTAACTTCATTGTACACATCCATTGTACATGAAAGTGGGATCCAGGCGGTCAGGAAAATGTTATTGACATCAACATACACTCCTCAAGCTTCTGAGTTCATCATCACCCTACTTGATATTGTTCTTCGGCATAACTACTTTCTTTTTCAAGATACATTTTATTTGCAGTTGCGTGGCGTGGCAATGGGGTCTCACGTGGCCCCCACGTATGCAAATATTTTTATGCGGTGTTTTGAGGAAGATGTCGTCTTTCTATCCCACCACTTCAGACATGTGCTGAGGTGGTGGAGATACATCGATGACATCTTCCTCATATGGACTGGTAGTGAAGAGCAGTTGATTGATTTTCATACCTTTTTGAACAGTCATGACTCTAGTCTACAATTCACTCTTGTCCATTCAAAAACTGATATTCAATTTTTGGATACCAAGGTTATACTCTGTGGGGACTTGTTACAGACAGAGTTATATGTCAAGCCCACTGATACTAACACTATCTTGTGCTACAATAGTTCTCACCCTAGGAGAATGGTTGAGTCATTACCATTCTCCCAGTTTCTTAGGGTGAAACGTATTGTGTCTGACGACCACTTGTCTGATGTGACCCTTGAATCCATGTCTCATAGGTTTTGTAATAGGGGTTACCCACAACGATTATTGAATGAGTATATGAACAAGGTTCGCTTGTTGAAGCGTGATGAAGCATTGTTACAATGTAAGAATATTCAAAAAACTGACAGAATTCCTTTTGTGTCTATATACAGCGAGTTGAGCCCTCAGATCAATAAAGTACTCAGGAGACATTGGGACCTCTTGGGCTCCTGTTTCAAGGGTATCCCTGAGTTCCAGTGCCCACCACTTTTCTCCTATCGGCGCTCAAGAAATTTTAGGGATCAGTTGGTTAAAGCCAACATGGGTCCTAGGGTGTCCTTAAAACAGATCACCTTGACACAACCCGGCCTGGGGTGTTTTCCCTGCTTGGGTTGTGTCAATTGCAGATATATCAGAAAGGGGAAGGTTTTTGTACATCCCAGTACAGGTGTATCATATGACATTTCGTTTCACCTCACATGCAACTCTAGTTATGTTATTTATGTTTTATCTTGCCCATGTAACCTGTTGTATGTGGGGGAAACGACAACGGACCTCAAGACACGGTTAAACAACCACCGCTTGAGTATCAGGAAAAAGCGTGTGGATTTACCAGTATCAAGGCATTTCTCTGAGGCTAAACACAGAGAGAATGATCTTAGATGCTGGATTGTCGATCACATACCCCAACCTAGACGTGGGGGTGATAGGTCCAAAATGCTTAAACGTCGGGAACTGAGCTGGATCCATAGACTGGACAGCCTAAAACCCAAAGGCTTGAATATTGAGTTTTATTTTGGTGACGTGGTATGAGGGGTGGTTTGCCTCCAGCAGTCATCAGGTTAATGTCCTGTATCGTGTGTACACACTAAGAGATTATTAACATCTGTTTCAAGATTTCTTTAAAAAAATATATATATTCATATATTTTTTCTATTTTATCTCTAGATCACCATTTTACACTTCAGCACTTTCTTGGGCAGGAGCAAGTGGAGGAATTGGACACAGGAGCATCATACACAGGAGCGTTATTTACATGGGCTATGTGTATACAATATTATTATTTATTACATTTTTATTGTGTTTTTTATATATTTTTCCATATCACTAGGACCGGCGAACCTCCTGGGACTTATATATATATATACACATGTTCTGTGGTACTGGTTTGCGGCGTCGCAGACCAGATTCTCTCTTTTGGCCGGCTGGATTTACCCCCTGTGGCATCTGTATACCTGGAGAGGAGAGCCCTCTTGAGTGAAAGCTGTGGTATGACACCCACGGTATGTACCTGTTTACACACTGCAGTTCCCGTGTGTGTACAGGATTGATACCTGGGTATGGTTTGTTGACACATTGGTTTACCTTGTTGTCACTACCTGTCTTGACCGCCACACTCTGGTTCTATACAGGTTTGATGCTTTAATATACCTTAGTATGCTGCTACACAGGTTAAGGGTATTTCTCCAGCTTCAAAGATGGCGCTCTGTAACATAGATCGATACTGGGCATGCGCCGTTACAGCCAAGGGCGTCTTGATAACGCAGCGATGTCGGCAGGCTTTGATGACGTTCTAAGTCCGGGATGAATACCGTATAGCCGCATGGAATGTGTCTCCAGGTGATGTCGAATATGTCCATATCTCTATGCTCCCACTCTGTCCTTTACACGCATGGGGTACCGGACCCACGCATCGATTATTCATGTGTGCCCGATCGATGTATGTGTCCTTGGATCCACATGGAATATGTAATTTATAAATGCACTTGCAATGTGTAACTATGTGATATATATGTTTTTTTATCCAGCACTCAGTGTTTTGCACTTCCTTATCATGACATTGATTTGTTTTGTGAACACACCCGATGTGGGATGTGTCTTCAGGATTTACTCACATGTTTGTAATTGTGTAGCCACCCCCAGAGATGGGTGTGTCTTTGTTAATTGATTCACTTATAAGTTTGTTTCTACTCACCATGTATCTGTCACTACCAGAGCTTTGAGACGTTCTCACAGCTCTGTTTCTCCACCCCTGTGATGATGTCACTACTAGAGCTTGGAGGAGTTCTCACTGCTCTGTTTCTCCGCCCCTGTGATGAAGTCTTTACTTTCTGTTTCCTTCCTCCCAGCTGTTCCTCCAGCGGTTGATTTCCCTGCCTTTAAATCACCCCTCCTCCTATTGTAGGGCGTGGATTATATTTCTCATTTCAGTTGTAGCTCTTGCTTGAGTATCTTCACTTGTAGCTATCAGTTCACTGGACCTGTGTTCTGCTGCAGCAAGCACTCCGGATATTGCCAGCTGTCCTTGGATCCGTCTTCTCTGCGGCTGCAGCTCCTTCAGCTAAGTGTGCAGACATTGTTGTGTACCTGGTTATTTTCTGACTGGATCTGAGGTGGCCACGGTTCCCTCCATATACTGAGCAGGGCACCGATGGCCGTGCCCCTTCCACTATTGTAGGGGTTACAGTGGTCATCAGTCTTAGGTACGCGGGCATGCCCCGTTCCGCCATTTGGATCCGGGCATGTGCTTTAGCAGCATAGGGAGAGCTTTGAGGGTCTGACAGGGGTCACCCTTTATCCTCCCTAGTTTGGGTCCGGTCAGTAGCTCTTTTTACTGTGTATACTCTTGTTGCTCACATACAGCCGTGACAGTATCTCTGCTTGAAAAAGGCTCATTTAGAGCCGAAACGTTGCACCGGATGGTTGAATAAAGGTATCATCACTTTTTTTTCATCTTACTGGAGTGCTGTCCTTTTTCTGGATTCTATTTTTGGGATGAGAAGTCTATTCCCTAGGATCGTGCACCCTATTTTTCACTTATTTATAGCCAGTGCCGCCATTTTTCCTTTGTATATATATATATATATATCCATGCAAACACGTGCATGCATGTATAATCCTCATTTTAGGATGATGTGCGCAGATGTGCCCAGCATCTGCGCACATCTTCCCCTAGTGGTCCACAGGGACTCATTGTGGCCCCTGTGGAAAATATGTGCCCCCAAATAAGTATATATATACACTGCTCAAAAAAATAAAGAATAAAGAAATGAGGGGCACTCCTAATAAGGGAACAAAGAGCGGTAATCAAGATAAAATGTTATCCAATTAAAATTTAATGCACATACACACATCACATCCAATTGTCATATAAAAACATTTCATCAATAACAATAAAAAGTAGAAAACCAGGTGGGGTCCTGAAAAAACCTATTACAAATGAACGTTCAAAGGTTCTGGGAAACTGCCCACAATGAGAATAAGTCCCAGCAGGTCAAATGGGCCTGAATGCAATTCCAGAAGCGTGTGGTTAAATAGTATCAGGTGGAGGTATAGTTGCCACACAATGTCCAGCCTCAAACCTCCAGGGCAGGAGGATAGATGGTTAAATCAAGTCCTGGAGATAATCGCTTAACAGATGTAACAGAAATGTAGCGAAATGTAGCGCTTATCCAATGTAGCGAAATAGCAGTGAATGCTTCTTACCATACACCTTCAGTAGGCTCGTTGTAGTGAAGCAAAGTAGCAGCCAAACACAGCTGAACGCGGCGTCCCACGTGGTATGGAGTCAAACGTGACGTCTCACGTGACTCACCAGCTGAAGTTATGGTAGCGTATCTTGTTGCGCTTACAAACACCACCTCAATGCGAGACTGGCTCTGCAGATCACCCCGACCGACGTGGTCACTGCTCGGTCACTTGCGATGCTTGGGGGAAAAAAGACTCACTGTCCCGACTTTGCCAAACGCGTTTCAGGGTATACACTGAGGAAGGGGTGTATACACTGAGGAAGGGGTGTATACCCTGAAACGCGTTTGGTCAAGTCGGGACAGTGAGTCTTTTTCCCCCCAAGCATCGCAAGTGACCGAGCAGTGACCACGTCGGTCGGGGTGATCTGCAGAGCCAGTCTCGCATTGAGGTGGTGTTTGTAAGCGCAACAAGATACGCTACCATAACTTCAGCTGGTGAGTCACGTGAGACGTCACGTTTGACTCCATACCACGTGGGACGCCGCGTTCAGCTGTGTTTGGCTGCTACTTTGCTTCACTACAACGAGCCTACTGAAGGTGTATGGTAAGAAGCATTCACTGCTATTTCGCTACATTGGATAAGCGCTACATTTCGCTACATTTCTGTTACATCTGTTAAGCGATTATCTCCAGGACTTGATTTAACCATCTATCCTCCTGCCCTGGAGGTTTGAGGCTGGACATTGTGTGGCAACTATACCTCCACCTGATACTATTTAACCACACGCTTCTGGAATTGCATTCAGGCCCATTTGACCTGCTGGGACTTATTCTCATTGTGGGCAGTTTCCCAGAACCTTTGAACGTTCATTTGTAATAGGTTTTTTCAGGACCCCACCTGGTTTTCTACTTTTTATTGTTATTGATGAAATGTTTTTATATGACAATTGGATGTGATGTGTGTATGTGCATTAAATTTTAATTGGATAACATTTTATCTTGATTACCGCTCTTTGTTCCCTTATTAGGAGTGCCCCTCATTTCTTTATTACTTATTTCTGTCTGCCGTGCGGTCTGGGTGGACCGAGAGGTGAGCACCCACCTCCATCCGGTCTACAGGTTGAGCCGCTGGTTCCTATTACTCAAAAAAATAAAGGGAACACTTAAACAACACAATGTAACTCCAAGTCAATCACACTTCTGTGAAATCAAACTGTCCACTTAGGAAGCAACACTGAGTGACAATCAATTTCACATGCTGTTGTGCAAATGGGATAGACAGCAGGTGGAAATTATAGGCAATTAGCAAGACACCCCCAATAAAGGAGTGGTTCTGCAGGTGGTGACCACAGACCATTTCTCAGTTCCTATGCTTCCTGGCTGATGTTTTGGTCACTTTTGAATGCTGGCGGTGCTTTCACTCTAGTGGTAGCATGAGACGGAGTCTACAACCCACACAAGTGGCTCAGGTAGTGCAGCTTATCCAGGATGGCACATCAATGCGAGCTGTGGCAAGAAGGTTTGCTGTGTCTGTCAGCGTAGTGTCCAGAGCATGGAGGCGCTACCAGGAGACAGGCCAGTACATCAGGAGACGTGGAGGAGGTCATAGGAGGGCAACAACCCAGCAGCAGGACCGCTACCTCTGCCTTTGTGCAAGGAGGAACAGGAGGAGCACTGCCAGAGCCCTGCAAACTGACCTCCAGCAGGCCACAAATGTGCATTTGTCTGCTCAAACGGTCAGAAACAGACTCCATGAGGGTGATATGAGGGCCCGACGTCCACAGGTGGGGGTTGTGCTTACAGCCCAACACCGTGCAGGACGTTTGGCATTTGCCAGAGAACACCAAGATTGGCAAATTTGCCACTGGCGCCCTGTGCTCTTCACAGATGAAAACAGGTTCACACTGAGCACATGTGACAGACGTGACAGAGTCTGGAGACGCCGTGGAGAACGTTCTGCTGCCTGCAACATCCTCCAGCATGACCGGTTTGGCATTTGGTCAGTAATGGTGTGGGGTGGCATTTCTTTGGAGGGCCGCACAGCCATCCATGTGATCGCCAGAGGTAGCCTGACTGCCATTAGGTACCGAGATGAGATCCTCAGACCCCTTGTGAGACCATATGCTGGTGCGGTTGGCCCTGGGTTCCTCCTAATGCAAGACACTGCTAGACCTCATGTGGCTGGAGTGTGTCAGCAGTTCCTGCAAGACAAAGGCATTGATGCTATGGACTGGCCCGTCCGTTCCCCAGACCTGAATCCAATTGAGCACATCTGGGACATCATGTCTCGCTCTATCCACCAACGTCATGTTGCACCACAGACTGTCCAGGAGTTGGCAGATGCTTTAGTCCAGGTCTGGGAGGAGATCCCTCAGGAGATCGTCCGCCACCTCATCAGGAGCATGCACCGGCATTGTAGGGAGGTCATACAGGCACGTGGAGGCCACACACACTACTGAGCCTCATTTTGACTTGTTTTAAGGACATTACATCAAAGTTGGATCAGCCTGTAGTGTGTTTTTCCACTTTAATTTTGAGTGTGACTCCAAATCCAGACCTCCATGGTTTGAAAAATTTGATTTCCATTTTTTTATTTTTGTGTGATTTTGTTGTCAGCACATTCAACTATGTAAAGAACAAAGTATTTCAGAAGAATATTTAATTAACTCAGATCTAGGATGTGTTATTTTTGTGTTCCCTTTATTTTTTTGAGCAGTGTATATATATATATATATATATATATATATATATATATATATATATATATATATATATATATATGTGTAGAGGGAAGTGTATTAAATATTCCCTAGATTCAATTCCCTATCAACTCTTATCAACAGTTCATTCCCCA
Organism: Bufo bufo; assembly: GCF_905171765.1. Lineage (NCBI taxonomy): Eukaryota > Metazoa > Chordata > Amphibia > Anura > Bufonidae > Bufo > Bufo bufo. The sequence goes on along the minus strand of NW_024400580.1, from coordinate 7,645 downwards.
TGTTTAGAGAAAAACTTGTACTGATAGCCTGTAGGATAACAGCTGATTAGTATCTAGTCCTCTTTTGTTCAGGCCCCAAACAATAGGATGGGCCAGTTTGCTGGCCACCTCAGGACAAAGAGATTGCAGACTCTCTGGCACCGTTTGTCAGGGGGCTTTCTAACCAGAGACATCATAAACCTGTTTTCCACACCTCTGCCCCATGGCTAAACTCCATGCCCCTACATCCAGCATTTTGGGACTAGGGGGGAGGACTCTTGGGATTTGAGGAAGGCACACTATGATGTCACATGCCTGAGGAGGGGGGGGGAAGGTGAGCTGTTTCTGAGGCTGATATATGAGCCCCAAGCCAGGAACAGGGGGCTCTTGGAACTGGACTACAAACAGAGACACATGGGAGAGAGCAGCTTCATGACGTGCACCTGGAGAAGGCCTAGTAACCCTGGAAGTACTAAGTATTAACCCCTACCTGTCTAGCCCCTACCTACCCCTCACATACCCCATATATCCCCAACAATAGTCCCTGCAGGCCCTGTCCTACGTTACCCCTGAATTGGTGGCCTGCATTAACTCTAGCTCCACCAACCATCCCCTAACCCTGGCTGCTGAACTCCTGCAGTCAGAATACCCTGGCTGCTGAACTCCTGCAGCATTAACCTCAGCCCTGTACCCTTGAGGCAGCCCCAGTTACCCCTGTAGCTGCCCTGTAATCCTTTACCCCTTCACTGCTGCCTGCTTACCCCAGCAGCAGCTGAGTGTGTGTTAACCCTTTGCCTCCCATAGGGATAGCTTAGAGTCAGGTTGGGTGGGCTGCTAATGAATGTATGTAAGTGTATTGTATAGTTAGTTTGTGGGTGGAATTTGGGAACCGTGTAGTGTAGTTTAGTGCTGTATTTATAATACTGTATTGTTAGTGTATTGCGTGCGTAGTGTATTGTTGGTATTAATAAATACTGTGTTTTATTTGTAACTATCTGTAACGTGTGGTTATTAGCGATAGTTAGTTTAGTAAGGCGCATGCAGCTAGTTTAGTGGTTAGTGTAAGGCATAGTATAGTGAAAGTATTGTATCATTATTATAAAGGTATAAATAGGTGGAGTCTTCAATAGATGGCTCCTCCTATTTATGAATATTAATTATCAATATTTACATAAATATTGGTGATTAATATTCCCCCTTTACACTATGTAACTGTTATGTATTGTATTTTATGCACTGTGCCTGGCGTGTCTGGCAGTGAGCTGTAGGTAGAATGGAACTAACCATTCCATTCGCTCCCCTTATTGGAGGAGTTAGCCCGCCCAGATCTTCCAAGGGGAGGGGTGTCTTGCCTGTCCAGAGTTGGAGAGAGTTGGTCCTAACCAGAGGCTAGAGAAGTAGTCCAGTGCAGTCCTTGCCTAGATGCCCGACAGGGAGCACAGCAGGCAATCTGCAGCCAGAGTCAAGTTAGCCCTAACCTAGGGGTTGTAAGAGTGAAAGAGACCCCTACTAGATACCAGACAAGGGTGAGAGTTTAGCACAGCGGTAATAAAGGAATCAACTGAACTTGCATCAAAGTCTGGACCTTACTCATTCTAGTTACTACCAATTACGAACTTTCTGTGCAGCCGCTACATGGTTCCAGATCCAGGTAGAAGCACAGTGACACCGCTCATAGCCACACATAGCCTCTGAGGACGGGCTTGCCGCGTGCAACAAAATAAAAGTGGACCAATTGTGGGTGGGTCCAAATAGAAAGAAGGTGGGCCCACAAGTAGGCAGGGTCAACATAAGTATGCCCTCATCATCTCCCGCCTAGACTACTGCAACACTCTCCTCTTTGACCTTCCATCTAGCACTCTCGCACCCCTCCAATCTATCCTCAACTCTGCTGCCCGACTAATCCACCTCTCACCCTATTACTCCTCTGCCTCTCCCCTCTGCCAATCCCTTCACTGGCTCCCCATTGCCCAGCGAATTCACTTCAAAGTACTAACAAATACATACAAGGCCGTCCATAACCTGTCCCCTCCCTACATCTCTGAGCTACTTTCCCGATACACCCCCACACGCACTCTCCGATCCTCACAAGACCTCCTTCTCTCCTCTCCTCTTATCGCCTCTTCCCACAATCACCTCCAAGATTTCTCCCGTGCATCCCCCATACTCTGGAACTCGCTACCCCAACATATCAGACTCTCACCTACAGTGGAATCCTTCAAAAGAAACCTGAAAACCCACCTCTTCAGACAAGCCTACAACCAGTGACCCTGCTGCCTCCCTACCACCATGACCAACTTCACCCACACCTACTGTGTCCTTCTCCCATACCATGTAGATACCAAGCCCTCACGGGCAGGGCCCTCTCTCCTTCTGTACCAGTTTGTAACTCGTCTTGTTTATGATTAGTGCAATTGTCTGTATTATGTATGTATACCTCTTCTCATATGTACTGTACAGCGCTATGGAATGGCGCTTTAATAATAAATAATAATAATAATAATAAGTAGTTGGTGTCAGCAATACCATAGTGTAGCACCACCATAGCTGAACCAAATACCACAGTGCAGCAAAAAATTCCACCTCAGCAGAACCAAATACCACAGTGCAGCACAATATACTACCCCAGCATAACTGAATACCAAAGTGCACCACAAAATACTGCCACAGCAACACAAAATGTCTTCCTAGAAGCTGCACCTCTGTGGTGGACAGTGCCAGCCTCCATATTATGTCATTCTTCTCTTCCAGTTGTCTCTAAAATATGAAGGATGGGGTGAGGAGGTGGCTGACATAATACAGATCTGCCATCATGGATTTTTCTGTTTTTAAAAATCTGTAGCACTTTACATTACATCAAAAGGGAATGAGTTTTTGCCAATTCTCACCCGCACACTGGAGAAAAAAATTGCAGTGGAAATTATACGGTGGTGCAGATTTTATTTTCATAGCAGAATCTGTGGAATCTGTATAAAATCTGCAGCATTTTTGCAACAAAGGCCAGAACAAAAAGCACATTTGGTGTTCTTCTCTGCCATGGATTTCCAGCAGAAACACTGCAGATTTTCTGCTGCAAAAAAACTGCAGTATTTCAGTCATGCATTCCACATCACAAGCTTGACACATGTTTAACATATACGCATGACATATTTGTTAAGCAGTTGTCTCGTTCCTGAGATATTCCCCAAAAATGACCTCTATTAGACAATAGAAGCCTGCATGTCTCTCTTCATATCCCATCTGCCATACACACGGTCACATGTCACTTATCAGCCAATAGAAGCTCGCAGGCCCTTAGTCTCCACAAACACACAGTTTTACTCCGGGTTTCCATAACAACCCAGCCATTTTTCTTCACTGTTATAGGTCAGCTTTAGGCTAGGGCTACACAACGACATGTTTCGCGCGATAATAAGTCTCACGACACAGGGCACAACTACACTGTGACATTGATGTCGCACCAATGTCGCAAGACAATTTTTATAATGCTAGTTTATGGTTTTGCACTGCGACATGCGACATGCAATCCAGTGCGACACCATAGCCTATCATTATAAAAATGTTACTGTTAAGGGGGCAGGCTGCTGTGGAGGTCACTGTAAAAGGTTACAGCCTGGGTAATAGGATCAGCCATGGTGATGGATCATGTGAAGGACCATGTGATGAGCGTAGTGACGTCATCAAAGGTCCTATTCCTCATAAAAGAAGACAGAAGAGATGCCGGCTGCGCGAACAAGTGGATTAAGGTGAGTTTAATTATTTTATTTATTTTTTTTAACTCCTCCAGCCCTATTGTACTATGCATTCTGTATTCAGGATGCTATTATTTTCGGTTATAAGGGAAAATAATACAATCTACACAACCTTGAACCCAAACCTGAACTTCTGTGAAGAAGTTCGGGTCTGGGTACCACATCCACATTTTTTATTACGCGCGCGCAAAACGCATTGCACCCGCACGATAAAAACTGAACAACGGAACATGCGGGTTTGCCGCAATGCACCGGGACGCATCCGGAACTAATCCGGACACGCTCGTCTGCAAGGGGCCTAAGTGTAAAAAAATAAGGGCCTATTTGCAGTTCAGCTGTGCATTTATATGTTCTAAAGCCCTTTTTGGCATGTATTAGTGGGGAAAAAGAAAAAGGGCTTATTAGTAGAGTTGAGCGAACACCTGGATGTTCGGGTTCGAGAAGTTCGGCCGAACTTCCCAGAAATGTTCGGGTTCGGGATCCGAACCCGATCCGAACTTCGTCCCGAACCCGAACCCCATTGAAGTCAATGGGGACCCGTAATTTTGGGCACTAAAAAGGCTGTAAAACAGCCCAGGAAAGAGCTAGAGGGCTGCAAAAGGCAGCAACATGTAGGTAAATCCCCTGCAAACAAATGTGGATAGGGAAATGAATTAAAATAAAAATAAAAAAAATAAAAATGAACCAATATCAATTGGACAGAGGTCCCATAGCAGAGAATCTGGCTTCACGTCAGCAGAGAATCAGTCTCTTCATGCCATAGCAAAGAATCTGGCTTCATGTCAGCAGAGAATCAGTCTCTTCATGCCATAGCAGAGAATCTGGCTTCATGTCAGCGCAGAATCAGTCTTCATGTCATAGCAGAGAATCAGGCTTCACGTCACCCACCACTGGAACAGGCCACTGTCACACATTTAGGCCCAGGCACCCAGGCAGAGGAGAGAGGTCCCGTAACAGAGAATCTGGCCTTATGTCAGCGCAGAATCTGTCTTCATGTAATAGCAGAGAATCAGGCTTCACATCACCCACCACTGGAACAGGCCACTGTCACACATTTAGGCCCAGGCACCCAGGCAGAGGAGAGAGGTCCCGTAACAGAGAATCTGGCCTTATGTCAGCGCAGAATCTGTCTTCATGTCATAGCAGAGAATCAGGCTTCACGTCACCCACCACTGGAACAGGCCACTGTCACACATTTAGGCCCCGGCACCCAGACAGAGGAGAGCGGTCCCGTAACAGAGAATCTGGCCTTATGTCAGCGCAGAATCTGTCTTCATGTTATAGCAGAGAATCAGGCTTCACGTCACCCACCACTGGAACAGGCCACTGTCACACATTTAGGCCCAGGCACCCAGGCAGAGGAGAGAGGTCCCGTAACAGAGAATCTGGCCTTATGTCAGCGCAGAATCTGTCTTCATGTCATAGCAGAGAATCAGGCTTCACGTCACCCACCACTGGAACAGGCCACTGTCACACATTTAGGCCCAGGCACCCAGGCAGAGGAGAGAGGTCCCGTAACAGAGAATCTGGCCTTATGTCAGCGCAGAATCTGTATTCATGTCATAGCAGAGAATCAGGCTTCACGTCATCCACCACTGGAACAGGCCACTGTCACACATTTAGGCCCCGGCACCCAGACAGAGGAGAGCGGTCCCGTAACAGAGAATCTGGCCTTATGTCAGCGCAGAATCTGTCTTCATGTCATAGCAGAGAATCAGGCTTCACGTCACCCACCACTGGAACAGGCCACTGTCACACATTTAGGCCCAGGCACCCAGGCAGAGGAGAGAGGTCCCGTAACAGAGAATCTGGCCTTATGTCAGCGCAGAATCTGTATTCATGTCATAGCAGAGAATCAGGCTTCACGTCACCCACCACTGGAACAGGCCACTGTCACACATTTAGGCCCCGGCACCCAGACAGAGGAGAGCGGTCCCGTAACAGAGAATCTGGCCTTATGTCAGCGCAGAATCTGTCTTCATGTCATAGCAGAGAATCAGGCTTCACGTCACCCACCACTGGAACAGGCCACTGTCACACATTTAGGCCCAGGCACCCAGGCAGAGGAGAGAGGTCCCGTAACAGAGAATCTGGCCTTATGTCAGCGCAGAATCTGTCTTCATGTCATAGCAGAGAATCAGGCTTCACGTCACCCACCACTGGAACAGGCCACTGTCACACATTTAGGCCCAGGCACCCAGGCAGAGGAGAGAGGTCCCGTAACAGAGAATCTGGCCTTATGTCAGCGCAGAATCTGTATTCATGTCATAGCAGAGAATCAGGCTTCACGTCACCCACCACTGGAACAGGCCACTGTCACACATTTAGGCCCCGGCACCCAGACAGAGGAGAGAGGTCCCGTAACAGAGAATCTGGCCTTATGTCAGCGCAGAATCTGTATTCATGTCATAGCAGAGAATCAGGCTTCACGTCACCCACCACTGGAACAGGCCACTGTCACACATTTAGGCCCCGGCACCCAGACAGAGGAGAGCGGTCCCGTAACAGAGAATCTGGCCTTATGTCAGCGCAGAATCTGTCTTCATGTCATAGCAGAGAATCAGGCTTCACGCCACCCACCACTGGAACAGGCCACTGTCACACATTTAGGCCCAGGCACCCAGGCAGAGGAGAGAGGTCCCGTAACAGAGAATCTGGCCTTATGTCAGCGCAGAATCTGTATTCATGTCATAGCAGAGAATCAGGTTTCACGTCACCCACCACTGGAACAGGCCACTGTCACACATTTAGGCCCCGGCACCCAGACAGAGGAGAGCGGTCCCGTAACAGAGAATCTGGCCTTATGTCAGCGCAGAATCTGTCTTCATGTCATAGCAGAGAATCAGGCTTCACGTCACCCACCACTGGAACAGGCCACTGTCACACATTTAGGCCCGGGCACCCAGGCAGAGGAGAGAGGTCGCGAAACAGAGAATCTGGCTTCATGTCAGCACAGAATAAGTCTTCATGTCATAGCAGAGAATCAGGCTTCACGTCACCCACCACTGGAACAGGCCACTGTCACACATTGAGGCCCCGGCACCCAGACAGAGGAGAGGTTCATTCAACTTTGGGTTGCCCCGCAATATAATGGTAAAATGAAATTAAAAATAGTATTGAATGAGGAAGTGCCCTGGAGTAGAATAATATATTGTTAAGGGGAGGTAGTTAATATCTAATATGCACAAGGGATGGACAGGTCCTGTGGGATCCATGCCTGGTTCATTTTTATAAACGTCAGTTTGTCCACATTGGCTGTAGACAGGCGGCTGCGTTTGTCTGTAATGACGCCCCCTGCCGTGCTGAATACACGTTCAGACAAAACGCTGGCCGCCGGGCAGGCCAGCACCTCCAAGACATAAAAGGCTAGCTCTGGCCACGTGGACAATTTGGAGACCCAGAAGTTGAATGGGGCCGAACCATCAGTCAGTACGTGGAGGGGTGTGCACAGGTACTGTTCCACCATGTTAGTGAAATGTTGCCTCCTGCTAACACGTTCCGTATCAGGTGGTGGTGCAGTTAGCTGTGGCGTGGTGACAAAACTTTTCCACATCTCTGCCATGCTAACCCTGCCCTCAGTGGAGCTGGCCGTGACACAGCTGCGTTGGCGACCTCTTGCTCCTCCTCTGCCTTCGCCTTGGGCTTCCACTGGTTCCCCTGTGACATTTGGGAATGCTCTCAGTAGCGCGTCTACCAACGTGCGCTTGTACTCGCGCATCTTCCTATCACGCTCCAGTGTAGGAAGTAAGGTGGGCACATTGTCTTTGTACTGGGGATCCAGCAGGGTGGCAACCCAGTATTCCGCACACGTTAAAATGTGGGCAACTCTGCTGTCGTTGCGCAGGCACTGCAGCATGTAGTCGCTCATGTGTGCCAGGCTGCCCAGAGGTAAGGACAAGCTGTCCTCTGTGGAG
>NW_024400579.1:0-26154 GCF_905171765.1 Bufo bufo | reverse complement strand
CATCAGGAAACATTGTATTGCAGATTCCAATGCTCTGGGCCCTCTAGAGTGTCTTTAATCTGTGGTGTTCTGTAGACAGCAGTGTGCTAAGTCAGAAAACAGTGTGTGTATGGCAGATTCCAGCAATCTGGGCCTAAGATAGTGTCTAGAATCTGTGGCGTTCTGTATACAATGCTGAAACTACATCAGGAAACATTGTATTGCAGATTCCAATGCTCTGGGCCCTCTAGAGTGTCTTTAATCTGTGGTGTTCTGTAGACAGCAGTGTGCTAAGTCAGAAAACAGTGTGTGTATGGCAGATTCCAGCAATCTGGGCCTAAGATAGTGTCTAGAATCTGTGGCGTTCTGTATAACAATGCTGAAACTACATCAGGAAACATTGTATTGCAGATTCCAATGCTCTGGGCCCTCTAGAGTGTCTTTAATGTGTGGTGTTCTGTAGACAGCAGTGTGCTAAGTCAGAAAACAGTGTGTGTATGGCAGATTCCAGCAATCTGGGCCTAAGATAGTGTCTAGAATCTGTGGCGTTCTGTATACAATGCTGAAACTACATCAGGAAACATTGTATTGCAGATTCCAATGCTCTGGGCCCTCTAGAGTGTCTTTAATCTGTGGTGTTCTGTAGACAGCAGTGTGCTAAGTCAGAAAACAGTGTGTGTATGGCAGATTCCAGCAATCTGGGCCTAAGATAGTGTCTAGAATCTGTGGCGTTCTGTATACAATGCTGAAACTACATCAGGAAACATTGTATTGCAGATTCCAATGCTCTGGGCCCTCTAGAGTGTCTTTAATCTGTGGTGTTCTGTAGACAGCAGTGTGCTAAGTCAGAAAACAGTGTGTGTATGGCAGATTCCAGCAATCTGGGCCTAAGATAGTGTCTAGAATCTGTGGCGTTCTGTATACAATGCTGAAACTACATCAGGAAACATTGTATTGCAGATTCCAATGCTCTGGGCCCTCTAGAGTGTCTTTAATCTGTGGTGTTCTGTAGACAGCAGTGTGCTAAGTCAGAAAACAGTGTGTGTATGGCAGATTCCAGCAATCTGGGCCTAAGATAGTGTCTAGAATCTGTGGCGTTCTGTATACAATGCTGAAACTACATCAGGAAACATTGTATTGCAGATTCCAATGCTCTGGGCCCTCTAGAGTGTCTTTAATCTGTGGTGTTCTGTAGACAGCAGTGTGCTAAGTCAGAAAACAGTGTGTGTATGGCAGATTCCAGCAATCTGGGCCTAAGATAGTGTCTAGAATCTGTGGCGTTCTGTATACAATGCTGAAACTACATCAGGAAACATTGTATTGCAGATTCCAATGCTCTGGGCCCTCTAGAGTGTCTTTAATCTGTGGTGTTCTGTAGACAGCAGTGTGCTAAGTCAGAAAACAGTGTGTGTATGGCAGATTCCAGCAATCTGGGCCTAAGATAGTGTCTAGAATCTGTGGCGTTCTGTATACAATGCTGAAACTACATCAGGAAACATTGTATTGCAGATTCCAATGCTCTGGGCCCTCTAGAGTGTCTTTAATCTGTGGTGTTCTGTAGACAGCAGTGTGCTAAGTCAGAAAACAGTGTGTGTATGGCAGATTCCAGCAATCTGGGCCTAAGATAGTGTCTAGAATCTGTGGCGTTCTGTATACAATGCTGAAACTACATCAGGAAACATTGTATTGCAGATTCCAATGCTCTGGGCCCTCTAGAGTGTCTTTAATCTGTGGTGTTCTGTAGACAGCAGTGTGCTAAGTCAGAAAACAGTGTGTGTATGGCAGATTCCAGCAATCTGGGCCTAAGATAGTGTCTAGAATCTGTGGCGTTCTGTATACAATGCTGAAACTACATCAGGAAACATGGTATTGCAGATTCCAATGCTCTGGGCCCTCTAGAGTGTCTTTAATCTGTGGTGTTCTGTAGACAGCAGTGTGCTAAGTCAGAAAACAGTGTGTGTATGGCAGATTCCAGCAATCTGGGCCTAAGATAGTGTCTAGAATCTGTGGCGTTCTGTATACAATGCTGAAACTACATCAGGAAACATTGTATTGCAGATTCCAATGCTCTGGGCCCTCTAGAGTGTCTTTAATCTGTGGTGTTCTGTAGACAGCAGTGTGCTAATTCAGAAAACAGTGTGTGTATGGCAGATTCCAGCAATCTGGGCCTAAGATAGTGTCTAGAATCTGTGGCGTTCTGTATACAATGCTGAAACTACATCAGGAAACATTGTATTGCAGATTCCAATGCTCTGGGCCCTCTAGAGTGTCTTTAATCTGTGGTGTTCTGTAGACAGCAGTGTGCTAAGTCAGAAAACAGTGTGTGTATGGCAGATTCCAGCAATCTGGGCCTAAGATAGTGTCTAGAATCTGTGGCGTTCTGTATACAATGCTGAAACTACATCAGGAAACATTGTATTGCAGATTCCAATGCTCTGGGCCCTCTAGAGTGTCTTTAATCTGTGGTGTTCTGTAGACAGCAGTGTGCTAAGTCAGAAAACAGTGTGTGTATGGCAGATTCCAGCAATCTGGGCCTAAGATAGTGTCTAGAATCTGTGGCGTTCTGTATACAATGCTGAAACTACATCAGGAAACATTGTATTGCAGATTCCAATGCTCTGGGCCCTCTAGAGTGTCTTTAATCTGTGGTGTTCTGTAGACAGCAGTGTGCTAAGTCAGAAAACAGTGTGTGTATGGCAGATTCCAGCAATCTGGGCCTAAGATAGTGTCTAGAATCTGTGGCGTTCTGTATACAATGCTGAAACTACATCAGGAAACATTGTATTGCAGATTCCAATGCTCTGGGCCCTCTAGAGTGTCTTTAATCTGTGGTGTTCTGTAGACAGCAGTGTGCTAAGTCAGAAAACAGTGTGTGTATGGCAGATTCCAGCAATCTGGGCCTAAGATAGTGTCTAGAATCTGTGGCGTTCTGTATACAATGCTGAAACTACATCAGGAAACATTGTATTGCAGATTCCAATGCTCTGGGCCCTCTAGAGTGTCTTTAATCTGTGGTGTTCTGTAGACAGCAGTGTGCTAAGTCAGAAAACAGTGTGTGTATGGCAGATTCCAGCAATCTGGGCCTAAGATAGTGTCTAGAATCTGTGGCGTTCTGTATACAATGCTGAAACTACATCAGGAAACATGGTATTGCAGATTCCAATGCTCTGGGCCCTCTAGAGTGTCTTTAATCTGTGGTGTTCTGTAGACAGCAGTGTGCTAAGTCAGAAAACAGTGTGTGTATGGCAGATTCCAGCAATCTGGGCCTAAGATAGTGTCTAGAATCTGTGGCGTTCTGTATACAATGCTGAAACTACATCAGGAAACATTGTATTGCAGATTCCAATGCTCTGGGCCCTCTAGAGTGTCTTTAATCTGTGGTGTTCTGTAGACAGCAGTGTGCTAAGTCAGAAAACAGTGTGTGTATGGCAGATTCCAGCAATCTGGGCCTAAGATAGTGTCTAGAATCTGTGGCGTTCTGTATACAATGCTGAAACTACATCAGGAAACATTGTATTGCAGATTCCAATGCTCTGGGCCCTCTAGAGTGTCTTTAATCTGTGGTGTTCTGTAGACAGCAGTGTGCTAAGTCAGAAAACAGTGTGTGTATGGCAGATTCCAGCAATCTGGGCCTAAGATAGTGTCTAGAATCTGTGGCGTTCTGTATACAATGCTGAAACTACATCAGGAAACATTGTATTGCAGATTCCAATGCTCTGGGCCCTCTAGAGTGTCTTTAATCTGTGGTGTTCTGTAGACAGCAGTGTGCTAAGTCAGAAAACAGTGTGTGTATGGCAGATTCCAGCAATCTGGGCCTAAGATAGTGTCTAGAATCTGTGGCGTTCTGTATACAATGCTGAAACTACATCAGGAAACATTGTATTGCAGATTCCAATGCTCTGGGCCCTCTAGAGTGTCTTTAATCTGTGGTGTTCTGTAGACAGCAGTGTGCTAAGTCAGAAAACAGTGTGTGTATGGCAGATTCCAGCAATCTGGGCCTAAGATAGTGTCTAGAATCTGTGGCGTTCTGTATACAATGCTGAAACTACATCAGGAAACATTGTATTGCAGATTCCAATGCTCTGGGCCCTCTAGAGTGTCTTTAATCTGTGGTGTTCTGTAGACAGCAGTGTGCTAAGTCAGAAAACAGTGTGTGTATGGCAGATTCCAGCAATCTGGGCCTAAGATAGTGTCTAGAATCTGTGGCGTTCTGTATACAATGCTGAAACTACATCAGGAAACATTGTATTGCAGATTCCAATGCTCTGGGCCCTCTAGAGTGTCTTTAATCTGTGGTGTTCTGTAGACAGCAGTGTGCTAAGTCAGAAAACAGTGTGTGTATGGCAGATTCCAGCAATCTGGGCCTAAGATAGTGTCTAGAATCTGTGGCGTTCTGTATACAATGCTGAAACTACATCAGGAAACATTGTATTGCAGATTCCAATGCTCTGGGCCCTCTAGAGTGTCTTTAATCTGTGGTGTTCTGTAGACAGCAGTGTGCTAAGTCAGAAAACAGTGTGTGTATGGCAGATTCCAGCAATCTGGGCCTAAGATAGTGTCTAGAATCTGTGGCGTTCTGTATACAATGCTGAAACTACATCAGGAAACATTGTATTGCAGATTCCAATGCTCTGGGCCCTCTAGAGTGTCTTTAATCTGTGGTGTTCTGTAGACAGCAGTGTGCTAAGTCAGAAAACAGTGTGTGTATGGCAGATTCCAGCAATCTGGGCCTAAGATAGTGTCTAGAATCTGTGGCGTTCTGTATACAATGCTGAAACTACATCAGGAAACATTGTATTGCAGATTCCAATGCTCTGGGCCCTCTAGAGTGTCTTTAATCTGTGGTGTTCTGTAGACAGCAGTGTGCTAAGTCAGAAAACAGTGTGTGTATGGCAGATTCCAGCAATCTGGGCCTAAGATAGTGTCTAGAATCTGTGGCGTTCTGTATACAATGCTGAAACTACATCAGGAAACATTGTATTGCAGATTCCAATGCTCTGGGCCCTCTAGAGTGTCTTTAATCTGTGGTGTTCTGTAGACAGCAGTGTGCTAAGTCAGAAAACAGTGTGTGTATGGCAGATTCCAGCAATCTGGGCCTAAGATAGTGTCTAGAATCTGTGGCGTTCTGTATACAATGCTGAAACTACATCAGGAAACATTGTATTGCAGATTCCAATGCTCTGGGCCCTCTAGAGTGTCTTTAATCTGTGGTGTTCTGTAGACAGCAGTGTGCTAAGTCAGAAAACAGTGTGTGTATGGCAGATTCCAGCAATCTGGGCCTAAGATAGTGTCTAGAATCTGTGGCGTTCTGTATACAATGCTGAAACTACATCAGGAAACATTGTATTGCAGATTCCAATGCTCTGGGCCCTCTAGAGTGTCTTTAATCTGTGGTGTTCTGTAGACAGCAGTGTGCTAAGTCAGAAAACAGTGTGTGTATGGCAGATTCCAGCAATCTGGGCCTAAGATAGTGTCTAGAATCTGTGGCGTTCTGTATACAATGCTGAAACTACATCAGGAAACATTGTATTGCAGATTCCAATGCTCTGGGCCCTCTAGAGTGTCTTTAATCTGTGGTGTTCTGTAGACAGCAGTGTGCTAAGTCAGAAAACAGTGTGTGTATGGCAGATTCCAGCAATCTGGGCCTAAGATAGTGTCTAGAATCTGTGGCGTTCTGTATACAATGCTGAAACTACATCAGGAAACATTGTATTGCAGATTCCAATGCTCTGGGCCCTCTAGAGTGTCTTTAATCTGTGGTGTTCTGTAGACAGCAGTGTGCTAAGTCAGAAAACAGTGTGTGTATGGCAGATTCCAGCAATCTGGGCCTAAGATAGTGTCTAGAATCTGTGGCGTTCTGTATACAATGCTGAAACTACATCAGGAAACATTGTATTGCAGATTCCAATGCTCTGGGCCCTCTAGAGTGTCTTTAATCTGTGGTGTTCTGTAGACAGCAGTGTGCTAAGTCAGAAAACAGTGTGTGTATGGCAGATTCCAGCAATCTGGGCCTAAGATAGTGTCTAGAATCTGTGGCGTTCTGTATACAATGCTGAAACTACATCAGGAAACATTGTATTGCAGATTCCAATGCTCTGGGCCCTCTAGAGTGTCTTTAATCTGTGGTGTTCTGTAGACAGCAGTGTGCTAAGTCAGAAAACAGTGTGTGTATGGCAGATTCCAGCAATCTGGGCCTAAGATAGTGTCTAGAATCTGTGGCGTTCTGTATACAATGCTGAAACTACATCAGGAAACATTGTATTGCAGATTCCAATGCTCTGGGCCCTCTAGAGTGTCTTTAATCTGTGGTGTTCTGTAGACAGCAGTGTGCTAAGTCAGAAAACAGTGTGTGTATGGCAGATTCCAGCAATCTGGGCCTAAGATAGTGTCTAGAATCTGTGGCGTTCTGTATACAATGCTGAAACTACATCAGGAAACATTGTATTGCAGATTCCAATGCTCTGGGCCCTCTAGAGTGTCTTTAATCTGTGGTGTTCTGTAGACAGCAGTGTGCTAAGTCAGAAAACAGTGTGTGTATGGCAGATTCCAGCAATCTGGGCCTAAGATAGTGTCTAGAATCTGTGGCGTTCTGTATACAATGCTGAAACTACATCAGGAAACATTGTATTGCAGATTCCAATGCTCTGGGCCCTCTAGAGTGTCTTTAATCTGTGGTGTTCTGTAGACAGCAGTGTGCTAAGTCAGAAAACAGTGTGTGTATGGCAGATTCCAGCAATCTGGGCCTAAGATAGTGTCTAGAATCTGTGGCGTTCTGTATACAATGCTGAAACTACATCAGGAAACATTGTATTGCAGATTCCAATGCTCTGGGCCCTCTAGAGTGTCTTTAATCTGTGGTGTTCTGTAGACAGCAGTGTGCTAAGTCAGAAAACAGTGTGTGTATGGCAGATTCCAGCAATCTGGGCCTAAGATAGTGTCTAGAATCTGTGGCGTTCTGTATACAATGCTGAAACTACATCAGGAAACATTGTATTGCAGATTCCAATGCTCTGGGCCCTCTAGAGTGTCTTTAATCTGTGGTGTTCTGTAGACAGCAGTGTGCTAAGTCAGAAAACAGTGTGTGTATGGCAGATTCCAGCAATCTGGGCCTAAGATAGTGTCTAGAATCTGTGGCGTTCTGTATACAATGCTGAAACTACATCAGGAAACATTGTATTGCAGATTCCAATGCTCTGGGCCCTCTAGAGTGTCTTTAATCTGTGGTGTTCTGTAGACAGCAGTGTGCTAAGTCAGAAAACAGTGTGTGTATGGCAGATTCCAGCAATCTGGGCCTAAGATAGTGTCTAGAATCTGTGGCGTTCTGTATACAATGCTGAAACTACATCAGGAAACATTGTATTGCAGATTCCAATGCTCTGGGCCCTCTAGAGTGTCTTTAATCTGTGGTGTTCTGTAGACAGCAGTGTGCTAAGTCAGAAAACAGTGTGTGTATGGCAGATTCCAGCAATCTGGGCCTAAGATAGTGTCTAGAATCTGTGGCGTTCTGTATACAATGCTGAAACTACATCAGGAAACATTGTATTGCAGATTCCAATGCTCTGGGCCCTCTAGAGTGTCTTTAATCTGTGGTGTTCTGTAGACAGCAGTGTGCTAAGTCAGAAAACAGTGTGTGTATGGCAGATTCCAGCAATCTGGGCCTAAGATAGTGTCTAGAATCTGTGGCGTTCTGTATACAATGCTGAAACTACATCAGGAAACATTGTATTGCAGATTCCAATGCTCTGGGCCCTCTAGAGTGTCTTTAATCTGTGGTGTTCTGTAGACAGCAGTGTGCTAAGTCAGAAAACAGTGTGTGTATGGCAGATTCCAGCAATCTGGGCCTAAGATAGTGTCTAGAATCTGTGGCGTTCTGTATACAATGCTGAAACTACATCAGGAAACATTGTATTGCAGATTCCAATGCTCTGGGCCCTCTAGAGTGTCTTTAATCTGTGGTGTTCTGTAGACAGCAGTGTGCTAAGTCAGAAAACAGTGTGTGTATGGCAGATTCCAGCAATCTGGGCCTAAGATAGTGTCTAGAATCTGTGGCGTTCTGTATACAATGCTGAAACTACATCAGGAAACATTGTATTGCAGATTCCAATGCTCTGGGCCCTCTAGAGTGTCTTTAATCTGTGGTGTTCTGTAGACAGCAGTGTGCTAAGTCAGAAAACAGTGTGTGTATGGCAGATTCCAGCAATCTGGGCCTAAGATAGTGTCTAGAATCTGTGGCGTTCTGTATACAATGCTGAAACTACATCAGGAAACATTGTATTGCAGATTCCAATGCTCTGGGCCCTCTAGAGTGTCTTTAATCTGTGGTGTTCTGTAGACAGCAGTGTGCTAAGTCAGAAAACAGTGTGTGTATGGCAGATTCCAGCAATCTGGGCCTAAGATAGTGTCTAGAATCTGTGGCGTTCTGTATACAATGCTGAAACTACATCAGGAAACATTGTATTGCAGATTCCAATGCTCTGGGCCCTCTAGAGTGTCTTTAATCTGTGGTGTTCTGTAGACAGCAGTGTGCTAAGTCAGAAAACAGTGTGTGTATGGCAGATTCCAGCAATCTGGGCCTAAGATAGTGTCTAGAATCTGTGGCGTTCTGTATACAATGCTGAAACTACATCAGGAAACATTGTATTGCAGATTCCAATGCTCTGGGCCCTCTAGAGTGTCTTTAATCTGTGGTGTTCTGTAGACAGCAGTGTGCTAAGTCAGAAAACAGTGTGTGTATGGCAGATTCCAGCAATCTGGGCCTAAGATAGTGTCTAGAATCTGTGGCGTTCTGTATACAATGCTGAAACTACATCAGGAAACATTGTATTGCAGATTCCAATGCTCTGGGCCCTCTAGAGTGTCTTTAATCTGTGGTGTTCTGTAGACAGCAGTGTGCTAAGTCAGAAAACAGTGTGTGTATGGCAGATTCCAGCAATCTGGGCCTAAGATAGTGTCTAGAATCTGTGGCGTTCTGTATACAATGCTGAAACTACATCAGGAAACATTGTATTGCAGATTCCAATGCTCTGGGCCCTCTAGAGTGTCTTTAATCTGTGGTGTTCTGTAGACAGCAGTGTGCTAAGTCAGAAAACAGTGTGTGTATGGCAGATTCCAGCAATCTGGGCCTAAGATAGTGTCTAGAATCTGTGGCGTTCTGTATACAATGCTGAAACTACATCAGGAAACATTGTATTGCAGATTCCAATGCTCTGGGCCCTCTAGAGTGTCTTTAATCTGTGGTGTTCTGTAGACAGCAGTGTGCTAAGTCAGAAAACAGTGTGTGTATGGCAGATTCCAGCAATCTGGGCCTAAGATAGTGTCTAGAATCTGTGGCGTTCTGTATACAATGCTGAAACTACATCAGGAAACATTGTATTGCAGATTCCAATGCTCTGGGCCCTCTAGAGTGTCTTTAATCTGTGGTGTTCTGTAGACAGCAGTGTGCTAAGTCAGAAAACAGTGTGTGTATGGCAGATTCCAGCAATCTGGGCCTAAGATAGTGTCTTGAATCTGTGGCGTTCTGTATACAATGCTGAAACTACATCAGGAAACATTGTATTGCAGATTCCAATGCTCTGGGCCCTCTAGAGTGTCTTTAATCTGTGGTGTTCTGTAGACAGCAGTGTGCTAAGTCAGAAAACAGTGTGTGTATGGCAGATTCCAGCAATCTGGGCCTAAGATAGTGTCTAGAATCTGTGGCGTTCTGTATACAATGCTGAAACTACATCAGGAAACATTGTATTGCAGATTCCAATGCTCTGGGCCCTCTAGAGTGTCTTTAATCTGTGGTGTTCTGTAGACAGCAGTGTGCTAAGTCAGAAAACAGTGTGTGTATGGCAGATTCCAGCAATCTGGGCCTAAGATAGTGTCTAGAATCTGTGGCGTTCTGTATACAATGCTGAAACTACATCAGGAAACATTGTATTGCAGATTCCAATGCTCTGGGCCCTCTAGAGTGTCTTTAATCTGTGGTGTTCTGTAGACAGCAGTGTGCTAAGTCAGAAAACAGTGTGTGTATGGCAGATTCCAGCAATCTGGGCCTAAGATAGTGTCTAGAATCTGTGGCGTTCTGTATACAATGCTGAAACTACATCAGGAAACATTGTATTGCAGATTCCAATGCTCTGGGCCCTCTAGAGTGTCTTTAATCTGTGGTGTTCTGTAGACAGCAGTGTGCTAAGTCAGAAAACAGTGTGTGTATGGCAGATTCCAGCAATCTGGGCCTAAGATAGTGTCTAGAATCTGTGGCGTTCTGTATACAATGCTGAAACTACATCAGGAAACATTGTATTGCAGATTCCAATGCTCTGGGCCCTCTAGAGTGTCTTTAATCTGTGGTGTTCTGTAGACAGCAGTGTGCTAAGTCAGAAAACAGTGTGTGTATGGCAGATTCCAGCAATCTGGGCCTAAGATAGTGTCTAGAATCTGTGGCGTTCTGTATACAATGCTGAAACTACATCAGGAAACATTGTATTGCAGATTCCAATGCTCTGGGCCCTCTAGAGTGTCTTTAATCTGTGGTGTTCTGTAGACAGCAGTGTGCTAAGTCAGAAAACAGTGTGTGTATGGCAGATTCCAGCAATCTGGGCCTAAGATAGTGTCTAGAATCTGTGGCGTTCTGTATACAATGCTGAAACTACATCAGGAAACATTGTATTGCAGATTCCAATGCTCTGGGCCCTCTAGAGTGTCTTTAATCTGTGGTGTTCTGTAGACAGCAGTGTGCTAAGTCAGAAAACAGTGTGTGTATGGCAGATTCCAGCAATCTGGGCCTAAGATAGTGTCTAGAATCTGTGGCGTTCTGTATACAATGCTGAAACTACATCAGGAAACATTGTATTGCAGATTCCAATGCTCTGGGCCCTCTAGAGTGTCTTTAATCTGTGGTGTTCTGTAGACAGCAGTGTGCTAAGTCAGAAAACAGTGTGTGTATGGCAGATTCCAGCAATCTGGGCCTAAGATAGTGTCTAGAATCTGTGGCGTTCTGTATACAATGCTGAAACTACATCAGGAAACATTGTATTGCAGATTCCAATGCTCTGGGCCCTCTAGAGTGTCTTTAATCTGTGGTGTTCTGTAGACAGCAGTGTGCTAAGTCAGAAAACAGTGTGTGTATGGCAGATTCCAGCAATCTGGGCCTAAGATAGTGTCTAGAATCTGTGGCGTTCTGTATACAATGCTGAAACTACATCAGGAAACATTGTATTGCAGATTCCAATGCTCTGGGCCCTCTAGAGTGTCTTTAATCTGTGGTGTTCTGTAGACAGCAGTGTGCTAAGTCAGAAAACAGTGTGTGTATGGCAGATTCCAGCAATCTGGGCCTAAGATAGTGTCTAGAATCTGTGGCGTTCTGTATACAATGCTGAAACTACATCAGGAAACATTGTATTGCAGATTCCAATGCTCTGGGCCCTCTAGAGTGTCTTTAATCTGTGGTGTTCTGTAGACAGCAGTGTGCTAAGTCAGAAAACAGTGTGTGTATGGCAGATTCCAGCAATCTGGGCCTAAGATAGTGTCTAGAATCTGTGGCGTTCTGTATACAATGCTGAAACTACATCAGGAAACATTGTATTGCAGATTCCAATGCTCTGGGCCCTCTAGAGTGTCTTTAATCTGTGGTGTTCTGTAGACAGCAGTGTGCTAAGTCAGAAAACAGTGTGTGTATGGCAGATTCCAGCAATCTGGGCCTAAGATAGTGTCTAGAATCTGTGGCGTTCTGTATACAATGCTGAAACTACATCAGGAAACATTGTATTGCAGATTCCAATGCTCTGGGCCCTCTAGAGTGTCTTTAATCTGTGGTGTTCTGTAGACAGCAGTGTGCTAAGTCAGAAAACAGTGTGTGTATGGCAGATTCCAGCAATCTGGGCCTAAGATAGTGTCTAGAATCTGTGGCGTTCTGTATACAATGCTGAAACTACATCAGGAAACATTGTATTGCAGATTCCAATGCTCTGGGCCCTCTAGAGTGTCTTTAATCTGTGGTGTTCTGTAGACAGCAGTGTGCTAAGTCAGAAAACAGTGTGTGTATGGCAGATTCCAGCAATCTGGGCCTAAGATAGTGTCTAGAATCTGTGGCGTTCTGTATACAATGCTGAAACTACATCAGGAAACATTGTATTGCAGATTCCAATGCTCTGGGCCCTCTAGAGTGTCTTTAATCTGTGGTGTTCTGTAGACAGCAGTGTGCTAAGTCAGAAAACAGTGTGTGTATGGCAGATTCCAGCAATCTGGGCCTAAGATAGTGTCTAGAATCTGTGGCGTTCTGTATACAATGCTGAAACTACATCAGGAAACATTGTATTGCAGATTCCAATGCTCTGGGCCCTCTAGAGTGTCTTTAATCTGTGGTGTTCTGTAGACAGCAGTGTGCTAAGTCAGAAAACAGTGTGTGTATGGCAGATTCCAGCAATCTGGGCCTAAGATAGTGTCTAGAATCTGTGGCGTTCTGTATACAATGCTGAAACTACATCAGGAAACATTGTATTGCAGATTCCAATGCTCTGGGCCCTCTAGAGTGTCTTTAATCTGTGGTGTTCTGTAGACAGCAGTGTGCTAAGTCAGAAAACAGTGTGTGTATGGCAGATTCCAGCAATCTGGGCCTAAGATAGTGTCTAGAATCTGTGGCGTTCTGTATACAATGCTGAAACTACATCAGGAAACATTGTATTGCAGATTCCAATGCTCTGGGCCCTCTAGAGTGTCTTTAATCTGTGGTGTTCTGTAGACAGCAGTGTGCTAAGTCAGAAAACAGTGTGTGTATGGCAGATTCCAGCAATCTGGGCCTAAGATAGTGTCTAGAATCTGTGGCGTTCTGTATACAATGCTGAAACTACATCAGGAAACATTGTATTGCAGATTCCAATGCTCTGGGCCCTCTAGAGTGTCTTTAATCTGTGGTGTTCTGTAGACAGCAGTGTGCTAAGTCAGAAAACAGTGTGTGTATGGCAGATTCCAGCAATCTGGGCCTAAGATAGTGTCTAGAATCTGTGGCGTTCTGTATACAATGCTGAAACTACATCAGGAAACATTGTATTGCAGATTCCAATGCTCTGGGCCCTCTAGAGTGTCTTTAATCTGTGGTGTTCTGTAGACAGCAGTGTGCTAAGTCAGAAAACAGTGTGTGTATGGCAGATTCCAGCAATCTGGGCCTAAGATAGTGTCTAGAATCTGTGGCGTTCTGTATACAATGCTGAAACTACATCAGGAAACATTGTATTGCAGATTCCAATGCTCTGGGCCCTCTAGAGTGTCTTTAATCTGTGGTGTTCTGTAGACAGCAGTGTGCTAAGTCAGAAAACAGTGTGTGTATGGCAGATTCCAGCAATCTGGGCCTAAGATAGTGTCTAGAATCTGTGGCGTTCTGTATACAATGCTGAAACTACATCAGGAAACATTGTATTGCAGATTCCAATGCTCTGGGCCCTCTAGAGTGTCTTTAATCTGTGGTGTTCTGTAGACAGCAGTGTGCTAAGTCAGAAAACAGTGTGTGTATGGCAGATTCCAGCAATCTGGGCCTAAGATAGTGTCTAGAATCTGTGGCGTTCTGTATACAATGCTGAAACTACATCAGGAAACATTGTATTGCAGATTCCAATGCTCTGGGCCCTCTAGAGTGTCTTTAATCTGTGGTGTTCTGTAGACAGCAGTGTGCTAAGTCAGAAAACAGTGTGTGTATGGCAGATTCCAGCAATCTGGGCCTAAGATAGTGTCTAGAATCTGTGGCGTTCTGTATACAATGCTGAAACTACATCAGGAAACATTGTATTGCAGATTCCAATGCTCTGGGCCCTCTAGAGTGTCTTTAATCTGTGGTGTTCTGTAGACAGCAGTGTGCTAAGTCAGAAAACAGTGTGTGTATGGCAGATTCCAGCAATCTGGGCCTAAGATAGTGTCTAGAATCTGTGGCGTTCTGTATACAATGCTGAAACTACATCAGGAAACATTGTATTGCAGATTCCAATGCTCTGGGCCCTCTAGAGTGTCTTTAATCTGTGGTGTTCTGTAGACAGCAGTGTGCTAAGTCAGAAAACAGTGTGTGTATGGCAGATTCCAGCAATCTGGGCCTAAGATAGTGTCTAGAATCTGTGGCGTTCTGTATACAATGCTGAAACTACATCAGGAAACATTGTATTGCAGATTCCAATGCTCTGGGCCCTCTAGAGTGTCTTTAATCTGTGGTGTTCTGTAGACAGCAGTGTGCTAAGTCAGAAAACAGTGTGTGTATGGCAGATTCCAGCAATCTGGGCCTAAGATAGTGTCTAGAATCTGTGGCGTTCTGTATACAATGCTGAAACTACATCAGGAAACATTGTATTGCAGATTCCAATGCTCTGGGCACTCTAGAGTGTCTTTAATCTGTGGTGTTCTGTAGACAGCAGTGTGCTAAGTCAGAAAACAGTGTGTGTATGGCAGATTCCAGCAATCTGGGCCTAAGATAGTGTCTAGAATCTGTGGCGTTCTGTATACAATGCTGAAACTACATCAGGAAACATTGTATTGCAGATTCCAATGCTCTGGGCCCTCTAGAGTGTCTTTAATCTGTGGTGTTCTGTAGACAGCAGTGTGCTAAGTCAGAAAACAGTGTGTGTATGGCAGATTCCAGCAATCTGGGCCTAAGATAGTGTCTAGAATCTGTGGCGTTCTGTATACAATGCTGAAACTACATCAGGAAACATTGTATTGCAGATTCCAATGCTCTGGGCCCTCTAGAGTGTCTTTAATCTGTGGTGTTCTGTAGACAGCAGTGTGCTAAGTCAGAAAACAGTGTGTGTATGGCAGATTCCAGCAATCTGGGCCTAAGATAGTGTCTAGAATCTGTGGCGTTCTGTATACAATGCTGAAACTACATCAGGAAACATTGTATTGCAGATTCCAATGCTCTGGGCCCTCTAGAGTGTCTTTAATCTGTGGTGTTCTGTAGACAGCAGTGTGCTAAGTCAGAAAACAGTGTGTGTATGGCAGATTCCAGCAATCTGGGCCTAAGATAGTGTCTAGAATCTGTGGCGTTCTGTATACAATGCTGAAACTACATCAGGAAACATTGTATTGCAGATTCCAATGCTCTGGGCCCTCTAGAGTGTCTTTAATCTGTGGTGTTCTGTAGACAGCAGTGTGCTAAGTCAGAAAACAGTGTGTGTATGGCAGATTCCAGCAATCTGGGCCTAAGATAGTGTCTAGAATCTGTGGCGTTCTGTATACAATGCTGAAACTACATCAGGAAACATTGTATTGCAGATTCCAATGCTCTGGGCCCTCTAGAGTGTCTTTAATCTGTGGTGTTCTGTAGACAGCAGTGTGCTAAGTCAGAAAACAGTGTGTGTATGGCAGATTCCAGCAATCTGGGCCTAAGATAGTGTCTAGAATCTGTGGCGTTCTGTATACAATGCTGAAACTACATCAGGAAACATTGTATTGCAGATTCCAATGCTCTGGGCCCTCTAGAGTGTCTTTAATCTGTGGTGTTCTGTAGACAGCAGTGTGCTAAGTCAGAAAACAGTGTGTGTATGGCAGATTCCAGCAATCTGGGCCTAAGATAGTGTCTAGAATCTGTGGCGTTCTGTATACAATGCTGAAACTACATCAGGAAACATTGTATTGCAGATTCCAATGCTCTGGGCCCTCTAGAGTGTCTTTAATCTGTGGTGTTCTGTAGACAGCAGTGTGCTAAGTCAGAAAACAGTGTGTGTATGGCAGATTCCAGCAATCTGGGCCTAAGATAGTGTCTAGAATCTGTGGCGTTCTGTATACAATGCTGAAACTACATCAGGAAACATTGTATTGCAGATTCCAATGCTCTGGGCCCTCTAGAGTGTCTTTAATCTGTGGTGTTCTGTAGACAGCAGTGTGCTAAGTCAGAAAACAGTGTGTGTATGGCAGATTCCAGCAATCTGGGCCTAAGATAGTGTCTAGAATCTGTGGCGTTCTGTATAACAATGCTGAAACTACATCAGGAAACATTGTATTGCAGATTCCAATGCTCTGGGCCCTCTAGAGTGTCTTTAATCTGTGGTGTTCTGTAGACAGCAGTGTGCTAAGTCAGAAAACAGTGTGTGTATGGCAGATTCCAGCAATCTGGGCCTAAGATAGTGTCTAGAATCTGTGGCGTTCTGTATACAATGCTGAAACTACATCAGGAAACATTGTATTGCAGATTCCAATGCTCTGGGCCCTCTAGAGTGTCTTTAATCTGTGGTGTTCTGTAGACAGCAGTGTGCTAAGTCAGAAAACAGTGTGTGTATGGCAGATTCCAGCAATCTGGGCCTAAGATAGTGTCTAGAATCTGTGGCGTTCTGTATACAATGCTGAAACTACATCAGGAAACATTGTATTGCAGATTCCAATGCTCTGGGCCCTCTAGAGTGTCTTTAATCTGTGGTGTTCTGTAGACAGCAGTGTGCTAAGTCAGAAAACAGTGTGTGTATGGCAGATTCCAGCAATCTGGGCCTAAGATAGTGTCTAGAATCTGTGGCGTTCTGTATACAATGCTGAAACTACATCAGGAAACATTGTATTGCAGATTCCAATGCTCTGGGCCCTCTAGAGTGTCTTTAATCTGTGGTGTTCTGTAGACAGCAGTGTGCTAAGTCAGAAAACAGTGTGTGTATGGCAGATTCCAGCAATCTGGGCCTAAGATAGTGTCTAGAATCTGTGGCGTTCTGTATACAATGCTGAAACTACATCAGGAAACATTGTATTGCAGATTCCAATGCTCTGGGCCCTCTAGAGTGTCTTTAATCTGTGGTGTTCTGTAGACAGCAGTGTGCTAAGTCAGAAAACAGTGTGTGTATGGCAGATTCCAGCAATCTGGGCCTAAGATAGTGTCTAGAATCTGTGGCGTTCTGTATACAATGCTGAAACTACATCAGGAAACATTGTATTGCAGATTCCAATGCTCTGGGCCCTCTAGAGTGTCTTTAATCTGTGGTGTTCTGTAGACAGCAGTGTGCTAAGTCAGAAAACAGTGTGTGTATGGCAGATTCCAGCAATCTGGGCCTAAGATAGTGTCTAGAATCTGTGGCGTTCTGTATACAATGCTGAAACTACATCAGGAAACATTGTATTGCAGATTCCAATGCTCTGGGCCCTCTAGAGTGTCTTTAATCTGTGGTGTTCTGTAGACAGCAGTGTGCTAAGTCAGAAAACAGTGTGTGTATGGCAGATTCCAGCAATCTGGGCCTAAGATAGTGTCTAGAATCTGTGGCGTTCTGTATACAATGCTGAAACTACATCAGGAAACATTGTATTGCAGATTCCAATGCTCTGGGCCCTCTAGAGTGTCTTTAATCTGTGGTGTTCTGTAGACAGCAGTGTGCTAAGTCAGAAAACAGTGTGTGTATGGCAGATTCCAGCAATCTGGGCCTAAGATAGTGTCTAGAATCTGTGGCGTTCTGTATACAATGCTGAAACTACATCAGGAAACATTGTATTGCAGATTCCAATGCTCTGGGCCCTCTAGAGTGTCTTTAATCTGTGGTGTTCTGTAGACAGCAGTGTGCTAAGTCAGAAAACAGTGTGTGTATGGCAGATTCCAGCAATCTGGGCCTAAGATAGTGTCTAGAATCTGTGGCGTTCTGTATACAATGCTGAAACTACATCAGGAAACATTGTATTGCAGATTCCAATGCTCTGGGCCCTCTAGAGTGTCTTTAATCTGTGGTGTTCTGTAGACAGCAGTGTGCTAAGTCAGAAAACAGTGTGTGTATGGCAGATTCCAGCAATCTGGGCCTAAGATAGTGTCTAGAATCTGTGGCGTTCTGTATACAATGCTGAAACTACATCAGGAAACATTGTATTGCAGATTCCAATGCTCTGGGCCCTCTAGAGTGTCTTTAATCTGTGGTGTTCTGTAGACAGCAGTGTGCTAAGTCAGAAAACAGTGTGTGTATGGCAGATTCCAGCAATCTGGGCCTAAGATAGTGTCTAGAATCTGTGGCGTTCTGTATACAATGCTGAAACTACATCAGGAAACATTGTATTGCAGATTCCAATGCTCTGGGCCCTCTAGAGTGTCTTTAATCTGTGGTGTTCTGTAGACAGCAGTGTGCTAAGTCAGAAAACAGTGTGTGTATGGCAGATTCCAGCAATCTGGGCCTAAGATAGTGTCTAGAATCTGTGGCGTTCTGTATACAATGCTGAAACTACATCAGGAAACATTGTATTGCAGATTCCAATGCTCTGGGCCCTCTAGAGTGTCTTTAATCTGTGGTGTTCTGTAGACAGCAGTGTGCTAAGTCAGAAAACAGTGTGTGTATGGCAGATTCCAGCAATCTGGGCCTAAGATAGTGTCTAGAATCTGTGGCGTTCTGTATACAATGCTGAAACTACATCAGGAAACATTGTATTGCAGATTCCAATGCTCTGGGCCCTCTAGAGTGTCTTTAATCTGTGGTGTTCTGTAGACAGCAGTGTGCTAAGTCAGAAAACAGTGTGTGTATGGCAGATTCCAGCAATCTGGGCCTAAGATAGTGTCTAGAATCTGTGGCGTTCTGTATACAATGCTGAAACTACATCAGGAAACATTGTATTGCAGATTCCAATGCTCTGGGCCCTCTAGAGTGTCTTTAATCTGTGGTGTTCTGTAGACAGCAGTGTGCTAAGTCAGAAAACAGTGTGTGTATGGCAGATTCCAGCAATCTGGGCCTAAGATAGTGTCTAGAATCTGTGGCGTTCTGTATACAATGCTGAAACTACATCAGGAAACATTGTATTGCAGATTCCAATGCTCTGGGCCCTCTAGAGTGTCTTTAATCTGTGGTGTTCTGTAGACAGCAGTGTGCTAAGTCAGAAAACAGTGTGTGTATGGCAGATTCCAGCAATCTGGGCCTAAGATAGTGTCTTGAATCTGTGGCGTTCTGTATACAATGCTGAAACTACATCAGGAAACATTGTATTGCAGATTCCAATGCTCTGGGCCCTCTAGAGTGTCTTTAATCTGTGGTGTTCTGTAGACAGCAGTGTGCTAAGTCAGAAAACAGTGTGTGTATGGCAGATTCCAGCAATCTGGGCCTAAGATAGTGTCTAGAATCTGTGGCGTTCTGTATACAATGCTGAAACTACATCAGGAAACATTGTATTGCAGATTCCAATGCTCTGGGCCCTCTAGAGTGTCTTTAATCTGTGGTGTTCTGTAGACAGCAGTGTGCTAAGTCAGAAAACAGTGTGTGTATGGCAGATTCCAGCAATCTGGGCCTAAGATAGTGTCTAGAATCTGTGGCGTTCTGTATACAATGCTGAAACTACATCAGGAAACATTGTATTGCAGATTCCAATGCTCTGGGCCCTCTAGAGTGTCTTTAATCTGTGGTGTTCTGTAGACAGCAGTGTGCTAAGTCAGAAAACAGTGTGTGTATGGCAGATTCCAGCAATCTGGGCCTAAGATAGTGTCTAGAATCTGTGGCGTTCTGTATACAATGCTGAAACTACATCAGGAAACATTGTATTGCAGATTCCAATGCTCTGGGCCCTCTAGAGTGTCTTTAATCTGTGGTGTTCTGTAGACAGCAGTGTGCTAAGTCAGAAAACAGTGTGTGTATGGCAGATTCCAGCAATCTGGGCCTAAGATAGTGTCTAGAATCTGTGGCGTTCTGTATACAATGCTGAAACTACATCAGGAAACATTGTATTGCAGATTCCAATGCTCTGGGCCCTCTAGAGTGTCTTTAATCTGTGGTGTTCTGTAGACAGCAGTGTGCTAAGTCAGAAAACAGTGTGTGTATGGCAGATTCCAGCAATCTGGGCCTAAGATAGTGTCTAGAATCTGTGGCGTTCTGTATACAATGCTGAAACTACATCAGGAAACATTGTATTGCAGATTCCAATGCTCTGGGCCCTCTAGAGTGTCTTTAATCTGTGGTGTTCTGTAGACAGCAGTGTGCTAAGTCAGAAAACAGTGTGTGTATGGCAGATTCCAGCAATCTGGGCCTAAGATAGTGTCTAGAATCTGTGGCGTTCTGTATACAATGCTGAAACTACATCAGGAAACATTGTATTGCAGATTCCAATGCTCTGGGCCCTCTAGAGTGTCTTTAATCTGTGGTGTTCTGTAGACAGCAGTGTGCTAAGTCAGAAAACAGTGTGTGTATGGCAGATTCCAGCAATCTGGGCCTAAGATAGTGTCTAGAATCTGTGGCGTTCTGTATACAATGCTGAAACTACATCAGGAAACATTGTATTGCAGATTCCAATGCTCTGGGCCCTCTAGAGTGTCTTTAATCTGTGGTGTTCTGTAGACAGCAGTGTGCTAAGTCAGAAAACAGTGTGTGTATGGCAGATTCCAGCAATCTGGGCCTAAGATAGTGTCTAGAATCTGTGGCGTTCTGTATACAATGCTGAAACTACATCAGGAAACATTGTATTGCAGATTCCAATGCTCTGGGCCCTCTAGAGTGTCTTTAATCTGTGGTGTTCTGTAGACAGCAGTGTGCTAAGTCAGAAAACAGTGTGTGTATGGCAGATTCCAGCAATCTGGGCCTAAGATAGTGTCTAGAATCTGTGGCGTTCTGTATACAATGCTGAAACTACATCAGGAAACATTGTATTGCAGATTCCAATGCTCTGGGCCCTCTAGAGTGTCTTTAATCTGTGGTGTTCTGTAGACAGCAGTGTGCTAAGTCAGAAAACAGTGTGTGTATGGCAGATTCCAGCAATCTGGGCCTAAGATAGTGTCTAGAATCTGTGGCGTTCTGTATACAATGCTGAAACTACATCAGGAAACATTGTATTGCAGATTCCAATGCTCTGGGCCCTCTAGAGTGTCTTTAATCTGTGGTGTTCTGTAGACAGCAGTGTGCTAAGTCAGAAAACAGTGTGTGTATGGCAGATTCCAGCAATCTGGGCCTAAGATAGTGTCTAGAATCTGTGGCGTTCTGTATACAATGCTGAAACTACATCAGGAAACATTGTATTGCAGATTCCAATGCTCTGGGCCCTCTAGAGTGTCTTTAATCTGTGGTGTTCTGTAGACAGCAGTGTGCTAAGTCAGAAAACAGTGTGTGTATGGCAGATTCCAGCAATCTGGGCCTAAGATAGTGTCTAGAATCTGTGGCGTTCTGTATACAATGCTGAAACTACATCAGGAAACATTGTATTGCAGATTCCAATGCTCTGGGCCCTCTAGAGTGTCTTTAATCTGTGGTGTTCTGTAGACAGCAGTGTGCTAAGTCAGAAAACAGTGTGTGTATGGCAGATTCCAGCAATCTGGGCCTAAGATAGTGTCTAGAATCTGTGGCGTTCTGTATACAATGCTGAAACTACATCAGGAAACATTGTATTGCAGATTCCAATGCTCTGGGCCCTCTAGAGTGTCTTTAATCTGTGGTGTTCTGTAGACAGCAGTGTGCTAAGTCAGAAAACAGTGTGTGTATGGCAGATTCCAGCAATCTGGGCCTAAGATAGTGTCTAGAATCTGTGGCGTTCTGTATACAATGCTGAAACTACATCAGGAAACATTGTATTGCAGATTCCAATGCTCTGGGCCCTCTAGAGTGTCTTTAATCTGTGGTGTTCTGTAGACAGCAGTGTGCTAAGTCAGAAAACAGTGTGTGTATGGCAGATTCCAGCAATCTGGGCCTAAGATAGTGTCTAGAATCTGTGGCGTTCTGTATACAATGCTGAAACTACATCAGGAAACATTGTATTGCAGATTCCAATGCTCTGGGCCCTCTAGAGTGTCTTTAATCTGTGGTGTTCTGTAGACAGCAGTGTGCTAAGTCAGAAAACAGTGTGTGTATGGCAGATTCCAGCAATCTGGGCCTAAGATAGTGTCTAGAATCTGTGGCGTTCTGTATACAATGCTGAAACTACATCAGGAAACATTGTATTGCAGATTCCAATGCTCTGGGCCCTCTAGAGTGTCTTTAATCTGTGGTGTTCTGTAGACAGCAGTGTGCTAAGTCAGAAAACAGTGTGTGTATGGCAGATTCCAGCAATCTGGGCCTAAGATAGTGTCTAGAATCTGTGGCGTTCTGTATACAATGCTGAAACTACATCAGGAAACATTGTATTGCAGATTCCAATGCTCTGGGCCCTCTAGAGTGTCTTTAATCTGTGGTGTTCTGTAGACAGCAGTGTGCTAAGTCAGAAAACAGTGTGTGTATGGCAGATTCCAGCAATCTGGGCCTAAGATAGTGTCTAGAATCTGTGGCGTTCTGTATACAATGCTGAAACTACATCAGGAAACATTGTATTGCAGATTCCAATGCTCTGGGCCCTCTAGAGTGTCTTTAATCTGTGGTGTTCTGTAGACAGCAGTGTGCTAAGTCAGAAAACAGTGTGTGTATGGCAGATTCCAGCAATCTGGGCCTAAGATAGTGTCTAGAATCTGTGGCGTTCTGTATACAATGCTGAAACTACATCAGGAAACATTGTATTGCAGATTCCAATGCTCTGGGCCCTCTAGAGTGTCTTTAATCTGTGGTGTTCTGTAGACAGCAGTGTGCTAAGTCAGAAAACAGTGTGTGTATGGCAGATTCCAGCAATCTGGGCCTAAGATAGTGTCTAGAATCTGTGGCGTTCTGTATACAATGCTGAAACTACATCAGGAAACATTGTATTGCAGATTCCAATGCTCTGGGCCCTCTAGAGTGTCTTTAATCTGTGGTGTTCTGTAGACAGCAGTGTGCTAAGTCAGAAAACAGTGTGTGTATGGCAGATTCCAGCAATCTGGGCCTAAGATAGTGTCTAGAATCTGTGGCGTTCTGTATACAATGCTGAAACTACATCAGGAAACATTGTATTGCAGATTCCAATGCTCTGGGCCCTCTAGAGTGTCTTTAATCTGTGGTGTTCTGTAGACAGCAGTGTGCTAAGTCAGAAAACAGTGTGTGTATGGCAGATTCCAGCAATCTGGGCCTAAGATAGTGTCTAGAATCTGTGGCGTTCTGTATACAATGCTGAAACTACATCAGGAAACATTGTATTGCAGATTCCAATGCTCTGGGCCCTCTAGAGTGTCTTTAATCTGTGGTGTTCTGTAGACAGCAGTGTGCTAAGTCAGAAAACAGTGTGTGTATGGCAGATTCCAGCAATCTGGGCCTAAGATAGTGTCTAGAATCTGTGGCGTTCTGTATACAATGCTGAAACTACATCAGGAAACATTGTATTGCAGATTCCAATGCTCTGGGCCCTCTAGAGTGTCTTTAATCTGTGGTGTTCTGTAGACAGCAGTGTGCTAAGTCAGAAAACAGTGTGTGTATGGCAGATTCCAGCAATCTGGGCCTAAGATAGTGTCTAGAATCTGTGGCGTTCTGTATACAATGCTGAAACTACATCAGGAAACATTGTATTGCAGATTCCAATGCTCTGGGCCCTCTAGAGTGTCTTTAATCTGTGGTGTTCTGTAGACAGCAGTGTGCTAAGTCAGAAAACAGTGTGTGTATGGCAGATTCCAGCAATCTGGGCCTAAGATAGTGTCTAGAATCTGTGGCGTTCTGTATACAATGCTGAAACTACATCAGGAAACATTGTATTGCAGATTCCAATGCTCTGGGCCCTCTAGAGTGTCTTTAATCTGTGGTGTTCTGTAGACAGCAGTGTGCTAAGTCAGAAAACAGTGTGTGTATGGCAGATTCCAGCAATCTGGGCCTAAGATAGTGTCTAGAATCTGTGGCGTTCTGTATACAATGCTGAAACTACATCAGGAAACATTGTATTGCAGATTCCAATGCTCTGGGCCCTCTAGAGTGTCTTTAATCTGTGGTGTTCTGTAGACAGCAGTGTGCTAAGTCAGAAAACAGTGTGTGTATGGCAGATTCCAGCAATCTGGGCCTAAGATAGTGTCTAGAATCTGTGGCGTTCTGTATACAATGCTGAAACTACATCAGGAAACATTGTATTGCAGATTCCAATGCTCTGGGCCCTCTAGAGTGTCTTTAATCTGTGGTGTTCTGTAGACAGCAGTGTGCTAAGTCAGAAAACAGTGTGTGTATGGCAGATTCCAGCAATCTGGGCCTAAGATAGTGTCTAGAATCTGTGGCGTTCTGTATACAATGCTGAAACTACATCAGGAAACATTGTATTGCAGATTCCAATGCTCTGGGCCCTCTAGAGTGTCTTTAATCTGTGGTGTTCTGTAGACAGCAGTGTGCTAAGTCAGAAAACAGTGTGTGTATGGCAGATTCCAGCAATCTGGGCCTAAGATAGTGTCTAGAATCTGTGGCGTTCTGTGGCGTTCTGTATACAATGCTGAAACTACATCAGGAAACATTGTATTGCAGATTCCAATGCTCTGGGCCCTCTAGAGTGTCTTTAATCTGTGGTGTTCTGTAGACAGCAGTGTGCTAAGTCAGAAAACAGTGTGTGTATGGCAGATTCCAGCAATCTGGGCCTAAGATAGTGTCTAGAATCTGTGGCGTTCTGTATACAATGCTGAAACTACATCAGGAAACATTGTATTGCAGATTCCAATGCTCTGGGCCCTCTAGAGTGTCTTTAATCTGTGGTGTTCTGTAGACAGCAGTGTGCTAAGTCAGAAAACAGTGTGTGTATGGCAGATTCCAGCAATCTGGGCCTAAGATAGTGTCTAGAATCTGTGGCGTTCTGTATACAATGCTGAAACTACATCAGGAAACATTGTATTGCAGATTCCAATGCTCTGGGCCCTCTAGAGTGTCTTTAATCTGTGGTGTTCTGTAGACAGCAGTGTGCTAAGTCAGAAAACAGTGTGTGTATGGCAGATTCCAGCAATCTGGGCCTAAGATAGTGTCTAGAATCTGTGGCGTTCTGTATACAATGCTGAAACTACATCAGGAAACATTGTATTGCAGATTCCAATGCTCTGGGCCCTCTATAGTGTCTTTAATCTGTGGTGTTCTGTAGACAGCAGTGTGCTAAGTCAGAAAACAGTGTGTGTATGGCAGATTCCAGCAATCTGGGCCTAAGATAGTGTCTAGAATCTGTGGCGTTCTGTATACAATGCTGAAACTACATCAGGAAACATTGTATTGCAGATTCCAATGCTCTGGGCCCTCTAGAGTGTCTTTAATCTGTGGTTGTCACGGCTGTATGTGGGCAACAATAGTAATACACAGTACAGAGCTACTGACTGGACCCAGAACTAGGGAGGATAACGGGTGACCCCTGTCCGACCCTCAACGCTCTCCCTATTCTGCTAAAGCACATGCCCGGATCCAAATGGCGGAAAGAGGCATGCCCACGTGCCTAAGACTAATGACCACTGTAACCCCTACAATAGTGGAAGGGGCACGGCCACCAGTGCCCTACTCAGTATATGGAGGGAACCGTGGCCACCTCAGATCCAGTCAGAAAATAAACAGGAACACAACAATGTCTGCACACTTAGCTGACGGTGTTGCAGCCGCAGAGAAGATGGATCCAAGGACAGGCTGGCAATATCCGGAGTGCTAGCTGCAGCAGAACACAGGTCCAGTGAACTGATAGCTACAAGTGAAGAAACTAAAGCCAGAGCTACAACTGAAGTGAGAACTATAATCCACATCCTATCATAGGAGGAGGGGTGATATAAAGAGAGGAAAATCAAACACATGAAGGACAGCTGTGGTGAAAGAAACCAAAAGTAAACAGAGTAGTGAGAACTCCTCCCAGCTCTAGTAGTGACATCATCACAGGGGTGGAGAAACAGAGCTGTGAGAACGTCCCAAAGCTCTGGTAGTGACAGTACCCCCCCCTCTACGGGTGGACTCCGGACACCCAGGACCCACCTTCTCAGGATGAGCCCTATGAAATGCCCTGATGAGGCGAGTGGCTTTAATGTCCGACACCGGAACCCACATCCTCTCCTCAGGACCATAACCCTTCCAATGAACGAGGTACTGAAGAGAACCGCGGACCATGCGAGAGTCCACAATTCTGGAAACCTCAAACTCCAGATTGCCATCAACCAAAATCGGAGGAGGAGGCAAAGAGGAGGGTACCGTGGGCTGGACATATGGTTTTAAGAGAGATCTGTGAAATACATTATGTATCTTCCAAACCCGTGGAAGATCAAGACGGAAGGCAACAGGATTGATGACTGACAAGATTTTATAAGGCCCAATAAACTTGGGACCCAATTTCCAGGAGGGAACCTTCAACTTAATGTTTCTAGTAGACAACCACACCAGATCACCCACATTCAGGTCCGGACCAGGCACACGTCTCTTATCAGCCACACGCTTATACCTCTCACTCATCTTTTTAAGATTACCCTGAATCTTTTGC